>NW_027153729.1:23403-78983 GCF_002600585.1 Cystoisospora suis
GAAGATGTCCGGGAAGTGACCTCGTTTCGATGCACCATATTCCCATTCGAATGCGGCAGCATGCATTTCCTTAGGAAGGTATTCGGCCATGGAGGTCCTGCCAGAGCGGGGGCTGGTCAGGTGTACATTGACCTTCTTCGACCGAGATCAACCGATTCACGTCCTGCAGTGGCCTTTCAATGCCCCCTCACAAACACGCAGAAACGAGTACCGCTTAGCCACGTGCATCGCCTCACAGCTAACCGTCTCGTATGCTGCCCCTCCTACGGCTCGAGGAGTGAGTTATTCAGCTCGGCAGCGGGGGTCTGGCCCGAAAGTCAGGACAAGGAGTCAGGGGCAGAAAGTCTACAGGAACAGCGCACGAATGGTGACGAGTCCACGACCGCCACTTTCGACTCCTTGTTCGGTCTGGCGTTCCAGGATGCAGCGACCGCAGAAGCATTTCTTAGACAATGGTCCCACTTGAAGAGTGGTTGCGAGAGCAGCGAGACCGGCACGTCGAGTAGCGAGGGCGCCCGTGGTGTCGGTTCATCTATAAAACCGGGGCGGGGACACATCGGTAAGATGGATGCTGCTGTGGTGGAGACCTACTTTGAGTACTACGGGAAAATGGCCAATCAAATGAACATGCTTCAAGATACAACTCGAACCACGACATATCATCGAGCTATACTGGAAAACCGGCGGGATTTCGAGGGCAAGGTGGTAATGGATGTTGGGGCAGGATCGGGCATTTTGTCGTTCTTCGCCGTCCAAGCCGGCGCGAAAAAAGTGTAGGCTACTTGCTTCTGGAAACTTTCATGCTAGCGAACGCATGCCGCCTCCTCCACTGCTCCGCCAGCCTCACCGCAAATACCTACTTACACATATGCATGTGGGCCGACCAAGTGAAGTATCCTATCTGCGCAACGGTAGTTACTCCGTAGTCCCTGTTTCAAGAGTCAGTCGGCTCTTTCTTACTGTGCCTTAGCCATGATGTGAGATTCTGAACTTCGCTCTTTGGTTTTCTGCTCCAGCAAGCCGCTAACGAACGTGACGGCGGGCCCTCACTGGGCAGATATGTCGGAAAGTACACTCGTTTTTGAGAGGTGATCGCGGCCAGGTGTACGTCGATGTCGTCGTGAACACGCGTGGCCTTGCGCTTAGCACGTTCGCTTGCTAATTTCTTGATGTGCGTGTGACGGGGCTGGTTCGGGGGTTCTTATCTTTGGGGTGCCGCTGTTGATATTTCACGTACGTCTAGTTCGTGTTTTCTTTGCACTAACATGTCGCACTGGGGACCTACCTCTTAAAAAGCTACTCGCGCTGGAGCCGGTCAAGGAGACCAGAGGTAAAGCCGTTCGAGGTGGCTCGACCGGTTTCTTCATATCTCCGTGTAGTGTACCTCCGTGTAGTTATAGGTGCATCGCTGAATATTGAAAGACTCTGACTTAAGCAGAGATGTCCTTGCCACATTGGTTCATACTTCTGCGTCGATAGACACATACATATTCGTATTGTGTCTCCGTAAACCGCGTTAGACGGCGGGTATGACAGGAAAGCAACCTGGTGTTTGCGTGGGCAACTCTCAGATACGCTGTGGAGGCAAGCAGCATGGCGTCGACAATTGCATTGCTTTGCCGTGGGAATCCGTCACTCGGGAGTCGAGTTCAAGTCATCAACAAGCCTCTCGAGAGCATCGAGGACGACGAGGTTCCTGAGAAAGTTGATGTCTTGATATCTGAGCCCATTGGGACTTTCCTCTTTAATGAGCGTATGATCGAGACTTATCTCTCGGCACGTGATCGTTTTCTCAAACCCGAAGGTCGGTTTGCTTTTCTCGTCACCCTTCTCGCTTCCCTGAGCCATCTCGGAAATAGTGCTAACCCGTCATGCGTGGGACGACCTGCTTATCGAGTTTCGAGCTAGCTGGTTCTCCCCGAGAAGGATAGAAAGACGGCGTTCGAAGCTTTCAAACCATCTTTTTCCGCCCACGTATACACCAAGCTCTTTTCCTTGAAGAGAGAAAGCCGGCTACGCTCTGCATTACGTCACAAGTGTGTTTCCTCTCGGTGCTTCCTCTGTTTTTTCAACATAGCTACAAGCGTGCATAGTATTGGTAGGCTCGTGAATGTATTTGTACGTAAGAACCTATTTCGAGAGTCACGTCATCGGCAATTTTCGTGTGGCATACGATACGACTGCAGGATTTGACAGGAGAGAAAGCACTGTCATCAAGCTCTCGTGCCTAGCACCTTTCCCCAGTTTCCTCGTCGTGTGTCCGGATTTGAATGCTTTTGGAAAGGCGACGAGAGTGACTTAGCCGTTCCTGGGGGTCTCGTAGGGAAACGCAAGGAAGACATTGGCGCTTGGTCTGGCGTCATATCACGATGAAGCCTGATGTTATCTTTGTGCTCCAGGGAAGATGTATCCGAATCGCTGCGCACTGGTCGTCGCGCCTTTCTCAGACTACGTCCTGCATAGTGATGTGATCAATAAGTGTAACTTTTGGAAGCAGACAGACTTCTGCGGCGTTGATCTTTCTAACGCCTTTGAGGTGGCTATGACTGAACAGTTCCGGCAGCCTATTGTAGGTAAGTTCGTTTTCGCTTTTCTCGTAGACGTTTTCTCTCTTGGTGTTTGGTCAAAAGGCCTAGGTAGCGTGTCGGAGCAACTGGCTCTGTACTGAAGAGACTATGGGTCACGTACTACAGCACTAGGTGCCTGTACATTGGTTTTCGTATTTGTGTATAATCTCGGTGTACACAAATATGTTGGGATACAGAGAGGGGTACGTGTCTTTGCTTGGTGTGGGAGTCTCTATGCTAGGATACAGAGATATGTATCGGAATATATAGAAAGTGCTAGACATATACAATTCAGGAAGGCGTCCCGTATTCCTAAGTCTCGGTGAAGCCAGCACGAATGAAAGCTGGACTAAAGAGTACTGACTCAGGGTTCTCGGGAAGACAGCATGCAGGCCCGAAGGAGGCAAAACGCCGAGGGGCGCTACGGTCGCAGCTCTCCGCTTGTATTAGGCTTAGCGGCGCTGTATGAGGCTTTAGTCTCTTTGCGCTTCCGAGTCTCTGGATGAGACTTCTCTGACCGAGCTTTGCAAGTTCCGGCCTGCTGTCCTTTCTTCGGGCCGAAGGAACTACTATCTCACTTTCAGATTGTCGCCTGCTTCTCCTTGGCTGTTTTGCCTGCTTTCTAAAGCACCTGACGAGCTTCGTGACACAGCGCCGCGTTCAGCCCTGTAGTGTCTTGATCTCCGTCGATGGCCCACCACGCAGATGTGGCATATAGATGGCGCCCCCGAAAAACTAGCACGCGCTCTTTGTTGCTGAGGCCCATTCCCCGTCTCTTGTGTACGTGGCGTTCTCAGGGTGTATCGATTAGGGTTGGTCGTCTACTGTAGGGTGAAATGCATGTGTAGTCTTTGTCGAGAAAGGTCCAAGCCCTGTCTTGCTTTCCTTTCCTAGTTCACTTGGTCTGTGCCTGCAAGCAGGGGGCACGCGGGCGTAGCTGGACAGGTTTTGCGAGATGTAGTTTTTCCTCTTGGCACTGGCTCGCCCCAGACTTTTCACACGTGCCCAGCTAAGCTCACGTCTTTCTACGAATCGTCTTGTCGGTTCATGGCAAATTCTTTTCTGCTGTTTCTTTTCGTGTGTGGTACCTCTCTCAGATTACATCGACCCCGCAGTTCTTGTCGCTCAGCCAGAGCGCAGATTCTTCGACCTGAAGAAAGTGGCGCGTCAGTCTCTAGAAGACGTAAGGGTCAAGAAGTGAGGGACAGACTTTCAGGGTTGGTCGTGAAGAGCGGGACATTGCGACGCAATTGGTAGACACAGCCTTCCTTTTTGGAAACTGGCGTACTGTACCTATGTGTGGTTCGCCCGTCCCCACGCTATGGAGAAACCGAGTCAGTAAACTTGCACGTTTACGAACAGTCTTAACGGTGACACCTAAAACAAATAGATCTGTATAAAGAGGTCAGCCAGACTGATGTAATTCTCGCGACAGCATCTTCGTTTTCAACCAAGCTGTTGATCGGGTTCCAGTCACTGAAGGGAGTTAGAGGCAGCTATTATAGGTTTTCTTTGTAGGGGGTTCTCAACGTGTGACAGCGACTGTCCTAGTCTCCGTCCTTTGTTTTGTGCTCTGGCCTGTTCCTCACAGATGACGATTGACTTCGGCTTCACAGTGAACTCTCCTACACTTATTCATGGGCTTGCCGGTATGGTCATGACCGTATGCAACATCGCGGTAAAACTACAGCAAGCAAGTACCCTTGAGGTTCTTGTGTCCCAGCGTGGGGCAGTCGGGACGTGCTAACTAATGTATGGTGCTGATACACTGCTTGTATTCGGCGCGTACTCCGAGTTCATATTCGTGTATATCGTCGTTGTATATTCGCCTGCCTCATGCGGAGGAGCATCACCGAGTTCAACCAAACGTTTTTTCCATTGACTTTTACCGATCTTGCGTCAGACAATGTCTCATCCCTACTAAGGAATGACTTCTTAGCCGTGAGTAGTTGCGGCTCATCCATACTGGAAGGTTTTTACGTCGGTGTTTTGTTTCTCTCCGGCACCTGCTTACAGCAGGGTGGAACTGTGCCGCTTTCCCTGTCAACAGCGAAGAGTTTCTCGTTTCTTCAAAGGTGTCTCCACGAACTCTAACTCAGGGCTGGAGCAGCCTGAGCTGGAATCTCACGACGTCCGCATAGCATCAGTCAGATATATAGGGGAAGTGGCTGTCCCGCTTAGGTCGTATGTGTGCTCATGAGTTCGTCCCCGACACGCTGGTGTCAGACATTGATTGCTAGACGTCTCTCTCTCTCTCTCGGGGGGATATATATATATATATATATATCTGCCTTTCCTGCGGGTTATTGCCGGTTTTCTCCAAGCCACAGTTCATAGCATTCTGACCACCTACGGTTTAGGGTGCCGAGCAAAGGTATTTCTTTATATTGTGAGGATACAAGATCTTTTGGAGCCTCATCTTGTATCTGGTGAGTTGTCTTCAGGATGGTTCGACGTTTGTTTTGACGGCAGTGAGAAGACCATCACTTTCAGCACGTCTCCCCAGTCTCCCCCGACTCACTGGTTCCAAACACGCATTGTTGTTCGCCAGCCTTTGGCAGTTAACCCGGGCCAGTGGGTGAGGACGTCCTTGCACATGAAGGCTAACAACCAGCAAAGTTACTCTCTGTCTCTCAGCTTCGCTCTCGACAACACCAACATTATTACCCAGGCGAAGGGTGTGGATCTAAAGGTAAAGCTTGGAAATACGGTGGCGACCTCTTTTCTCAGTCGCTTGCGACCTCAGGAAGTGTTGCAGAGATAGGGGTACATGCAGTTGTAGGACTGAAGTGGATCTTTGGGAGAGGGAGCTGTTTGGCACTAAAGAGACGGTCAGTCGGTTTCGGCAAAGGGCATTCGTGGGGGAGGGGCTGCCTTCGTAGCATTTATACGTAAGAAAGCGTAGTGATTTCGAGGCGGTGAACGCTCTCGGATGTGCGGTAGTGCTCGGAATACTTCTTAGGGATGGCAAGCCACGCAGTTCGTTGGGTAGTCGGTTCAGCCAGGGTTGGACTTAGGGTGGCAAAATCATGATAGATTGATGTGCAAGATTTCCCCGAGAAAGTCGGAAAGAAAAACCGCTTTTAGGTCTTATCATGGTTCCTCTATAGAGCTGCCGGGTGTTAAGTTGTCACGGATGATGCGCTGGTGCGGAGAGCTGCGGAGCAACTCCAGGCGGACATGATACCATCTGCTAGAATACATGGACACCTACAGACTGCATTTGTGCCTTCCTCCGGGGGAGCAGTGGGCTGCACAGGCAGGTGGGACGTCCAAACACGTCGAGGAATGCTGGACTGTTATGCAGCTTATTCTGTAGTAGCCATTCCTGCGTGATGACTTTGCTGAGAGTCTCGACGCATGCGATGATTTCTCAACAACCTGCTAGCGTTTTTGTCTTCCACTTCTCTCGTAGGATCCGGACTATCGCTACTACACTAACCCTGCGCACAGCTACTTCCCGTCCTCACATCAGGCGGGGGACCCCCAGCAGGCCGTGAACGCAGGGCCGTGTGCTGCTGCATTCGGCGGAGGAGTGAGCACTGCATCTGGATGTGGCGCCTATAGTACTAACGTGAACGCAGGAGCAGTAGGATGCTACCCCTCGGACTGTTACACGTCATCGATCCCAGGCAAAGCGACCTCCGGTGATGCGGTTCATGGAGCCGGTGCATTCATGAACCCAGCCGGAGAAAAAAAGTCTTTCGGTCTTTCTCCGGGGTCGGAAGGGCACGCTTCTGCATCGGGCGCTGACGCAGATATTGCGAGCGCCAATCGCGAATTGGCCGAGGTTCTCGGTCCATAGAAAGAGCATTTCTCAAGTTTTCGTTCTGCGCTCCTGTCGGGGACGTTGACATATGGAAACGTATACAAGAGAACGTAGTCGCCCGGCAACAGAAGAGTCTATACACCTATCTCCGGGGAATGGGGCGCAGGAGACATACTCTGGGTTGTGTCGCCACTCCGCAGAGACTCCCCTTCGGAAGCAGGTGTTCAGACCTCGAGAAAGGCTGGTAGTAGTACTTCGCGCTCTCTTACTCCGGAGAATTCCCATCGAGGCCACCGTACCCAGCGGGGTCCTAGGCTGTAGTGGCCGCAGGCATCGGCGTGGGGTTTCATGTGCAGGTTGGCTAATACTTGGTCACGACTGATGATCGGCATGCGTTCGGAGTAACAGCCACGGGGGCTGCCATCAGGTTCCAGCAGGGAAAAAGCAGCGTGTCTGCTTTCGTAAGCTCTCCGCCTTGAACGTTTTCTGCCAAGGAGATAAGCGTTCTTGACTAGGGGACAGCTTTACGGTACTGTTGAAGGCCCGCAGAAATGAGCGGGATGATGATGATGTTGTTGTTGGTGCATCCGGCGTGTCTCCGTCCATCTTAAAGACATTTTGGTGGACAAGCGAACACCGGTGAATCCCTCGAACACCGCGGGGCTTGTATGAAGGACGTTAGGAAGCGAAATAACGGTGTTTCACTAATCAGTCGCCGGTTGGACGAGACCCGGTGATGTTCAAGGGGTGCAAAACTTATTGCTGTTGCCTCTTGTATCTCACCCAGTTACGAGGACCTTTAATTTCAATAAAGGCACCGGTACTGGAGCCACCGCGGTCTTATCACCAGGGGAAAGACTTTTTCTCGGCTAACGTGAACACTTCTTTGCTGAGACCGTGACCGGTGATATTCTCTGTTGGTCCGCTCATACCCAAATTCAACAAACTGTTGTATCGGTCCGTGTTTTGTCGCATTCTTGTGAGACGAGCACGTATATAGATATGTATGTATACAGATTCTTGTGCAGACTTCAAACCGAGGGATATTCGGGATAGAAAAAGTAAACTGCTTAGGCGTGACTGCGGGATGTCTCGCCTACCGGCCCTTTCCTCTAACCTCAAATATAAGCAGCAAGTGAGGCCGAGCTGACTTGAGCAGCAGGCGGAGCACGGGTCTTATGAGGAATGCCGGAGACGGGAGTTTTCGTTAAATTCTCTACGGCACGGACGGGGCAGCCACACGCAGTACCGGTGTGACACAGGGTCGAAGCACCAGGGATTTCATCTCGATTCGAACTGACGCACGTCGCAATGACTTCACATACTCGCCTATTGTTCCGTGTACATACAGACATAGATAGCTAGATATTTCGAGGAAGTATGCAGCTCAAAGTAAAAGATCAAGCAACAAAGAGGCTGGCGTGTCGTCTTCTCAGACTGCAAAAAGCTCCCATCTCTAAAAGCGCGGTCGCTACGCATCTCCCCAAGAATTACTCTTTACTGTCGCGCCAAGCGGAGAGACTGCACCTTATCAAAGGTGCACGAGGCCCGCAGGAGCAGGCGACAGCAGCCGTTACCGCTTTCTCACTCACATTTTCTGTCTGAGTACGTGTGTATGTATGTATATACGAGTATGGACGTATGAATTGTATGTATGTGAGGAGCTTCTGCACATTGCACGTTTCGTTAGCCTTTGAAACCGATCATATCTTCACTTTCCTATCACCTCGAAGTAGGCGAGTAGAAAAAAAAGTTTATGTGATCGGAACCTTCGACCAGTCGGTCTCACATTCCCCCACAGAATGTGCTTGGCTGCTTGTACTTTCTTGGCTTATCCCTCGTGTTCATTCTCTTTCTTCATCTGTCCGAAGAAAACGAACCTTCACATGTTCTAGAGAAACACTCATGAAAAAAGAAAGGAATATTATCATACCAGAAACAACGAAGGTGTGAATTACGTATGTCTAGCTAACTATAATACTGTTGTCAGCAGCCACCTCGCTTCACATCCCGCTGCCTTCCTGTCAATGTCGAAGTCCACCAGTTTAGAGCGCGGGAACTAGTAGTAGTGTGCCTCCTCTACTAAGCTGTCCTTTCCTTGGACTGATGATAGAGAACAAGCGAGAAAGCCGAGAAGAGAAAGAAAAATCATCCATGTATATTACTCGAACAATACAACAATAGACGTAATGTACCCACATGCCTAGTTCTTCGCGTTAGAGAGAACACTCCAAGAAGGTGAAGAAGCAACCTTCTCCGCTTATTCACACCGCTTTACACGTGGCATGCAGTACGTCTAGGAACAAAAACAATAGAAGAAGAAAACATCGGCACCTCTTTTCAGATGTAGTCGCCCTCTCCTCTTCTTCCCGTGTCACATGGTCAGCAGAGGAGAACTGAAGAAGCAACTCCACAAGCCACTCTTTCCCAGAAAAGGCGAATGTAAGCCATAGTAAAGCAGGTAGAGGTCCTCATGCTGTTTATGTATGTATGTATCATTCATCCAAGGATCTATCCCTTCTTCTGCCTTTCCCGTCGACTTCGGAATTCTCCTTGACATGTCCACTCAAAAAACACCGCTTTGTTTCTGCTATGCATCATCACGATTCTTTGCTGTGGAGAAAAACCGGCAATCATCCATACATATATACTTACTTTCATGTATACGTACACATCTACATACATACCTACATAAAGCCGAAGGAGAAAGGCAAATTTCTCCATACAGAAAGAGTTGTATGATAGATACCTTCATATATCATCTCCCACACACCTATACAAGTATTACGATCACTACAAACCTCCCTTATTCCTCTTTCATCTTGACCGGCATAACAACCACCACCACCGCCTCCCCCTGCTGCTGCTGTTGCATGCATGCACGCTATCGGGATTTTCATCATCTTCATCAAAGGGAGTAAAGAAACTTCTACATGGAGATTTTACAGGCTCTTTGGTCTTTTCCACCCAACATCTCTCTCTCTCGTTATCTACTTGTTTCTTCATCCATTTGGCTCAAATTTCTCCTAGGTGAAAAAACTTCAGCCACTTCAGAAAAAGAGGAAGTCCGTTGAAGAAAAGGAATGAAAGAATTCTCTTCTTTTCTTCTTTTTCAACTTCTCTATCATCGAAGACCGAATCCATGACAGTTCTCAATAGCAATCTTCAGAAGTCTGTCGAGTTTTTCTCGATTCTTGTAATCCGGGAGAAGAATGTAGTTGAAGCACGTATGCGCTGTTGGAAGCCTAAGGAGTTCAGACAACAATCAGAGAGAGGTGCAAGTAAGAAGACGACAGACACGATATATATATATATACGTACATATGAAGAGGAGAGACGGTGGTAAAAGCTATCCTATGTGAATTCTCAAGAAGTTTGACTTTGGAAGGGGATTGTCAATCCATGAAAACCACTCACGCATAGACAGCGCGCACGTCTGATGGTGGAAGACTTATTTATTTACATATCCTTGAGCGCTGTGCTTTCAAGTCTAGAGGGGGGAGGCCACGAGGAGCATAGAAAAGAGAAGAAGGACACAAGCCGACAGAACAGGCATATACGAAAGATATTTCCATTTCTCGTCTCGAGTTGAATACAGTGAGAGGACCCCTGTATATCGCCCCTGTCGTCTCTCTCCCTTTACAAAACCTTCTCCTAAATCTCAAACAAGAGTAGGTTTCTTCCCTCCTCCCCTTTCCTTTCTTATACTCCGCTCTCCAACAGTGTCATCTTTGACTGCTATCAGGTGGACAAGTGTACGCATTCATGTCTTAAGGGAAGCTAATGAAGCGCATTAGGAAAACCTTTTCTTTCACAGAAGGTGTCTGCTCCGAAGAGATCTCAAATCAACGGCAGCATCAAAACAGCCTACCCTACACCCCCCTAACGCCTTGTGGACGACTTCCATTAAGGCTAGCAAGAAAATCGAGAACAAGCACCATATACAGCGCACGTCCGGGTGCGCTCTAGTCTGAAGTCTCTTTGTAGTGTTACTTGGAAATGCTTTCTCTCTCGAAAACGTAAGAAGACCATAAGGTAGGGCGGGAAGACCATCCAGCATGTTGCGAGGGAGGGGGACAAGCAATACACCTGTCGACATCTTTCTTTCCCTTTCTTTCTCTTTTCGCAGGTATGAGGACATCCAACTAACCTATCAGAGTCTGAACCGTTGCGCCCGATGATAAACTTAAGACTCGACAAGCCTTTGATGGGTACACGATCGGAACCTGTATGAAAAAGCAAACAAAATATAGTCCTTACAGGGATAGACCACAAGATTCTTAAAGCGAAGCCACCTTCCCTTCTCCCCTAAGGCGGCTCACTGTCTGCAATCTTACGCGTATCTATCATAAGTGTCATAAGAAGAAAATAACAACTCACGTAGGTGTTTACAGAGATGCAAAAACGCGAACTCGAACATAAAGCCGAGTGGAGAGCAGCTACTCCTACTGAACAGGCGACACGACTGATCTATGGGTAACCACTGTAGCACGCGACGGCATCACAGCTCTATGAAAACACTTTTCGTTTCATGGCCCTTAACTTTCCTTCTTTCTGCACGCATTCCTTTATGCTAAGACACACACCATAGCTCTGACCTAAGATCGGAGAGGGGAAAAGAAGGATAGTGGGGCAGTATGAAGGATCTCCACGCACCTGTAACAAACATCAAGAGTTTCTTTTTCTGTTCTCCATCTAATGAATCAGCGATAGCCCAGAAATCTTTGACGGTCTCTGAATCCTCTGTATATCCATCTTGATATGATGTCGCCTGGCACGACAGATACATCAAGAGAGAACGACCACGAAGATACATATATCCACACATATGGATTGCACCAAACTAATCGCATCCAGCAAGAGACATGCAAAGGAAACGCATGGCTCAAGAACACATCGTCTCTCCTTCATTCAGAAAAGCCCCGAGAGATACAACCATCCTCTATCATCTATAGGGAGGCTCGCGACGTTCTTTAAGCTGCGCAGCGTTGGTTCCTGTTTTACCATCTGGGCGTCTCTGTCTCCACGAGCAGCAGCACTCACCCGTATAACGAGGAAGTACCGCTCCACCGGCGAAACGACATGCCACATCGCCTTCTCATAAAACACTACTATTATACAAAATCATACAGGAAGTAGGATCCGCCACTATAACAGACACGTACATAGGACCTCCGGGGGGGTTAAGTATCGAACTGAATCCTGGATCCATGGGTACAACAGAGAACCGAATAGGAAAGGGTAAACTGAGTGTATACAGTGACTACGCTTAAGGCGAGAAGCAACGGAAAGAGGAGTGAGTGTAGCAGATCATGCATATGTGCTACGAGGAATCAAGAAATGGTATCAAGCTGCAGATTCACCGTTTTGAGTTTGCCGAAGTCGAGCTCCTCCTCAGAGCCTAAGATGACCTGTTGAAGCTCCTCAGGTCGAAAGAGAGAGATCGTCGGCTCATCAACGCACAGATGAAAACCTTCATGGAATGGAGTGTATTGTGATTCAACCGATTTGTTCAAGGCGTAATCCACGTAGAGCTCGATGTACTCGTCTCTGTGTTACAGCCAAACCAAGAATATCGTGAGAAAGAAAAGTAGAGGTAACCAAACATTCCGGCGAGGCAAAAGCAAAATAAAGAGACGTGTACAAGAGGGGGATGTGTTAAAAAAAGCAGGAGAAAACTTCTCCGTACGAGGGTCGACGGGCAGAACTTTTATTTCAGTCACGCATGCGATCCGCGACAAGAATTCACCGTCCTTTTTATCGCTAGTAGACGTCTCGCCTATCTACTTCTCTATAAATCGCATCTATCCAACTATACGAGCTCAGGTGTACTCTTGCGATTCTTACGCCACTGCATGTAGAAATGGCCCTGAGGGCACCATGGAGAGCAATCTATACCTAGCTAGGAGACTTTTGATAGAATCCATACAAGACGCTATGTACACCTACTCGCCCTTAGACAGACAGTCTCTTCTCCCTACTTTTTTAAAGAATACACATCTTTCAACAGACGCAAAAGGGAAAGAAAACACACGAAAATCTCTCCTTGCGGCTGCAGAAATAAGGTTTCCTCGAGCTAACGTGTGGCAGCTTACTTCCCACGGCGTTCAGGTCCTCTCACCAGGACTGCCTATAGAAAGCGTAGACGTTTAGTATGGCCCCCCCCCCAAAACTTTCTCTCCTCTGTCTCTTTCCTCACCTGTTATCGATTGTGACTTTGTCTGTCACAGCGTGATCTCCGAGAGGTACTTCCACCCTGTCTCCATATCTATCAAGTTCTACAGAGAAAGTAAGCTCCATGTCCTCTAGTTCCTTCTCCGACGCATAAAGCAAGGCGCGTAAGCTCCTGTGAAAAAGCAAATGCGGACACCCATTGCGAGGCGGCAGATAGATACATACAACAGAAAAAAACGCTTCGTGATGTAAATATATGGCCCTAACATCTGGACACATATGTGTCTGTTACATTCATCATCCGTTTCACAAGAAACGCCATCCTTCCCATCCTCCTCTTCTTCCGTGATTGCCGAGAATGCGAACGCACGAGGACATACAGCCGTGCACTCCGGAGAAGAGTAGGGGAGGTACTCCACAGGGGTATTGCCTGCTGAGACTAGTTATCTCCACGCCTTTAAGACTTGCTAGGCAGGTACCCTCTTAGTATCTCCTGGAACACAAGATGCCAATGGAAAGAAAAAAAGCCAAATGGCCCCGGACACGTGGCCGTGAAAAACATATATGTATACATACGTACATATATATACATACATATGTATATATATATACTGGCGAGCGCTGGCCTTAATGCGGAATAACACACATATGCATGCATGAATGCATTGCTACATAGTAAGAATACATATAGGAATGTACTTATCTACGAAGGAGTGTCTATTGCATACGCGCCTTCAAACGGAGAAACCGCACATGCCGAATTCGTTTTACGTATCTCTCACCGAGCGACAGAAGGCTGAAGTTCTTCAAGATCTTCAATAGAGGAAGAGAACCATCCAAGTAATTTACGAAAGATGACAGAGGGGAAACGAACATCAAGAAGTACACCGTTGTAGATAGCAAGACCGAAAATGACTCCTATCAATCTGAAGTTTGACGCTTCTTCAGTCGAGACTGGATTGAACCAACACAGCCGACTATCTTCATAGTGCAAAAACATGTCATAGCCTGGGCTAAAGAGCTGCAGTCACACGCAAACATCGCCACATAGAACAAAAGAGAAGGAATTGATTCGCCTGTAAGGAGAAGTCTCATTCTCAGTCAGCTCCAACTCCTCCATGAGCAGGGATGAGACCAAGACAGATGGATATAGCAGAAGAAGCTCTTCGGCATGCAGCAGAGGCAAGAGGTTGTCACCGCGTAAAAGTACACGAAGAATACTGATGGAGATGAGACATACCTCTTGGACAAGGAGCTGAAAGAATTCCTTCTTGACACCGCCCTCATCGACGCCTTCTTCTCCTGCAAATTTCACTTTCAGAGCTTTCTTCAGTGCATTTCTAGTGCGACTACGGCGATCAATCTGTATCACATCAACAACCATACAGCAGAACAGAAACGTACCAGCTCTGATAGCAGAGAGAACATCGAGTAGAAGAGAAGAGATGGAAGGTCCAAGCAAACGAAAAAGTCACAAATTATAAAGGAGATTCACATATGCCTCTGTGGGACCTTCGCGACCGGAATACAGACGGGTACTGGACAGCAGGCACTCTCTATGAGCGTGCTACTGCACTCGTATACACGTGTGTATAACAGGAAGAAATACATATATATATATATATATGTATACATACATATATACACGCACAGTACGTGCCCACGCAAAAAGAAAAAAGCTTAAAACGGACTCTTCAGGCGACCCTGAGAAAGAACATCAAAGAAGATCGACACCCTATACCCTGGACGCACACACAACTAATGTGTATTCCTATATATACGTAGGCCCACGTATATACACGTATGTATATATGTTCAAGTCCATCTTCATGCCAATTCGATACTTTCAATGGCCCATCTACGTTTGATGGGAAAGGCAGAAGACGGGTTATTTGGAAATGTGCGGACGAGATGCTTCAATCAGACAAGGAATTGTGTGCTCCTGTATGTAGCAAAGATGACGTGTCCGAAACGGGTTCGAAAATCGACAAGAAGAGGTTTGACTCTGAGGGAGATGTACATACACTTGACGAGAGGAAGATGAGTTCAATCAACTGTGAAACCTTCAGCCTCTCCCCACCCTCGCCTGCCATCCATTAGAATACTGCTACTTCTAGGCACCACTACGGTGTGTGCTTCCTGCCTCTTTACTTTCTCATAGAAGTATCTCCCTGTTCGACGATGGACTGCGCGACTCACGACTAACTACACAGGCGAAATCTTCTCATCCTATGAGAGAGATCAGGTGATCGTACGTAACTAGCCATTCCTCAACAAAGACGTGTCGCTACACCAACATCGAGACACAAAGAGGGTTGCATCACCGCGTAGTCTAACTTATTCTTCTTTTTTATGTTGTTCAGATCTTCCTTTTTCTTCGAGGGAAAGCTTCTGGACACACCTCATAGAGAGTATCTTGGACAATATGATCTCTTCGGACTGTGATATCAAGAAAAGGATTTCGATCCGAAGCCACCTGTCCTGATAATAGACTGAAGAGAGCATCAAGCTCTACTTGACGAGCTTGTTGAAACTGTTCTATAGCTGCATGCTGTTTGAGTGCGACAGCTTTGATAGCCGCGTCTAATATGAAAGGATGCTGGAGAAGAGCAAAATCCGTTTCTTCTTTGAACTGTGATCGATTAGGTAAGATATCATGATGAAAGACAAGACTAGTATTATTGTTACTATTACTATGATTGTTCTCCTCTTTTCCCTTCTCACTCTCTGTTGACCCTTTCCCATTCGAATTTCTCTCTCTCCCATTTCTTCTTCTTTCGTCTGTCGTATTCGATGAGGTATTGCTGCTCTCATCTTTATGACTATTGTCTTCTTCTTTTGATTCAACTTCTCCTTCCATATCATTGTTATGCCTAGCATCTTCATTATCTTCTCGTTCTTCTTCTTCTTCGTTTCTTCGGGCCCTTCTTTCTCCGAAAAATCTCCTAGCAAGCCCTCCAAGAGTCGTAACGTCAACATCTTCGTCACCATCGTCATTCTCTTCATCTTCTCGGCTTGTCTCTTCCGCTTCATCATCCTGACCTTCTTGCCTATTCTCTCCTCTTCCGCTTGCCCCACCTGAAGTCTTTCCTGCTCTATCGTCTTCTCCTCGTCCTCTTCTCTTTGGTCGACCTCTTCCCCCCGCTCTTCTTGCAGCATTCCTTGCTTTTCTCCCTCTCCATTCAATCCATTGAGCTAGATCATACCGAAAGAGAAGATGCTGATGTTGTGAGTTGATGGCGTCATTCTGAAATTCTTCGTACTTCACCGGAGCAGACGATTCATTACCCATCTCTTCTTCTACTTCTATAGGGGAAGAAGGCGTGGAGCCATGCTGATGTACAAGATCATGATGGGTGTCATGTGCTTCTTCAGCTTTTCTCTTCCTTGTTCTCTCTCTTTCTTCTTCTTTCTCACCCCCCTGATGTTTCTCTACAGAGACTCCACGATCTTCTAGTGATAGGAAGTCACTAGGAGTCCCTCCCGACACTTCTCCTCCACCAACACCTACAGGAAAGTCACTACTATCACTTGTATCATGTGAGCTTCCTCGGACAAGAGATTCACGTATCCCTGAAAGAAGAAATCTCTTCTCTCCCCAGAGTTTCTGAGATTCTCTCAAACTACGGCGCTGTTCATTCTGTCGGCGATTCCAGGCGACATATAAGATATGTAATGTATGCAATGCATGCCGTAGAGGTGCAGCAAAGACATCACGTATAGTATTCATATCAGGATACGAGAGAAGCCGGACTGAGGACAGACAAGCAAAGACAAGAACAAGAGAAAAACACAAGGAGGAGAAACCTTCACTTCAAAAGAGAACATCACCGACCCTGTCTCTTCTCACACTCCATCCCTACCCACAAGCCTCTCCGGCAATAGTTTCAGAGGACGTTGTTGCTGATATCTGCGGTCTATTCTGAATAACGCAAAACACTTTTTCACTTACTAGTAGGAGTAGTCCATCTCACAGATGGAGCGGGGTGAGACACTTCCTTAGGCGATGCGCGTGAAAGAAATCAAAGAAGGAAGGATGTCGATAGAATGAAGAGAACAGAATAAGCAGGAAATTCCACGGACCAAAAGAACTCCTCTCTTGCTTTTGACAGGACCAAAGAACCGCTGGAACTCTCCTAACCGTCGCGAGAGAAAATCAAGAATACCATTTCTATCGTATACGATGGTATGAAGGAACACATATAAACTAATCATCGAGAAGTCTTCCGAAGGATGATAATACTATAACAACAACAGAAAAAGAAGAAGGAGAGAGAATGGACAAGATTCCTCCATGACACTTAAGAGGAAAAGACAAGACATACATGGTGAGAAAGGACGGATGAAAATACACGATCACATCAGATTTTCACGACCTCTAAGAACTGTAGTGATATCTTTCTATATCCTTTCCCTTCCCGATCAACGAAGTCAAGCCAAGTAGTGTGAAGGGGAAGGTCTAGGCAATTCTTATAGTAAACAGGAATGGAAAGAAGAAACAACAAAACTACAAGTGAAGTGAGAAGACACCAACCTTTCACGAGTGACTGCGTGACGAGGCTTACGTGTGATAAGCTGCTGGACGTTGACGAGGTGAGAACGGAGATAGGGTAGAGGAAGAGTTTCATACCTACAGACAAGAACATCGAGAGACCTCGTCTTCGATGGAAGACCGTATGCCACCGCTTGTGTTCTGTCCTACCTAACAAGAACTCCGACAAATGTCACTTCAAGTGGAGGGACAGGTGAAGGAAGGACGAGATATGTTCACATAGGACTACACAGAAGAGGAGAAGAACAAACAGTCACCAGGGCAACAAGGAACACTCTACAGAAAGAAAGCCAAGAGATAAAGAGCAAGGATGACATGTTTCTCCATCTCTCTATCTATCGTTCAAAGGTCTTACGAAGACAGAAAGTTCGAAGGAGGGAGAGAAGCAGAACAAACCCAGACACCTCATTCTCACTGCAGGCAATTACGCATGTTGGGGTATCATTAGCTAGCTAGACAAGTCCAAGTGGATAAAAAAAACCGAAGGGAGACCGTGGCCACGAAGGAGATATCTGATAAGAAATAGTGAACGAAGACACTCGGTTCGACGAAAACGATGAACGGGATGACTGACCATCGCACTAGAGTCTGTCTAGGCTCTTCGGGAAGCATGCTAACAGTTCGTACAAGCTCAAGCAACGGCAAGAGATCTCCTTCTCCTTCTTCATAGAAGGGGCATCCTGCAGATGATGTTTTCGCACACACAGAGACGAAAAGGCTTTGACGACCTGACGTCCTAAGTGCATAAAAGAATAGGAAAAAGGATATTCTACAGGCCAAAGTCAGCATAACACAACAAGACTTCTTCGTCTAAACGGTTGCGAAGCTGAGGAATTAAGAGAGAAGAATGTAGATGTTGTTGATAAAAGTCAACGATAGAATACCTACATGAGAAGTCTAGTATATTGAAAGGGTATATATGTATGTGTCTCACATCTCAGGTGCACCATACGCGCGTGGATACATACACATGAACACCATCACAGTGCTTTGAAGACGACACCTTATTAGGCATGTCTACAAAAACTATTATACATATGCATCCCTGTACATTCCCATGGCGCATTTAAGCAAATACTGCACGCCCATCTGTGTACCTACACCGATATTGTACGTGAAAATGAAGGGAAGGAGAATGGAGAGTTTGTATGTACACCGCGCATCAGCTACGACTCCACGACAAGAGGCAAAGAACAAAGAGGGAAACCCCCGCAGAGACAACACACACAGTGAGGAGAATACAGAGAAAGACTGGCCTACCAAGGAGAACGAGGATGAAGCGTAGCTGACAGGGGTAAGCAATCCACTCCATGTGATTTTGAATGCCGTCACACAGCGTGCGAATCTTATCAAGTATCGCTCCTAAAGCGTCAAAACCGTGGCCTGTGTGCAAAGAGAAGACCAGGCAACCTCGTACGGAATGAATCCACAGACGACACAAGGGCGCAACGAGCTCACGAACAACACCTTCCTCGTCTGTTCCCTATGATCTCTGTTGACGGATGTGAGAATGTCCATCTCTCTCATTCGACGGAGTAAGCATACCACAGGTTGATTGAATGGACTTGATGTCTACAAATATCGTTGTCACGGCTGTGAAGAAAAGACGGTGACAGGAGAGGAGAGTCAAGTATATGCCTCTCTCCCAGTGCGTTTGCAGTGGAACTTCGAAAATTTACGAATACACTGCTTCTACTAACGCGGGTGTAAATATCGAGGAAGAGATCAGCGAAGTCGACATCAGTATCCATCCATTTCTTCCATAAATCTTTTCGCTTATAATTGATCCTCAGAGAGACCCCCTACAAAGACAGAGACCCACACATCCCCGGAGAGTAAGAGTTAACGCCAGCTAGCGGTACGCAAGTGGAGCTATACGGGTTGATACACACTTTTACATGTGATGTCTGGTACATAAGTATGTACGGATAGCCAACCTACACCGAGGGCAGGCGTATACATACATACATAAATAGATACATGTATCCATACGTATACACGTATACATCTATATACGTATAGATATCTTCTTCGCTGAGGGTTTCATCGGGGAGGACACTGAGCCGAACACCACCGCCATCTCACTTGCTGCACTTCTCCCCGCCGCATGGATTGCCGTATAGAAGTCGTCAAGGCGCTTCAAATCCAGACTGGGTTTTTCACGAAGATTATCTAGAAAAGGCGAGCTTTTTCTTTGAAGAGATCCCGGAGGAGAAAGAGAAGGCCCCGAACGTGTCCCTCCTCCTGGAGAAGATGAGGCTGTTGCATGAGGTGATGGAGGCATCTTGTGCAAAGAAGACGACGACATAGCAGAAGCACTTTGGGATGAAGACATCATCGCACTATCACTACTGGTATTCTGACTACCTCCCCGAGAATGGCTCGTGCCTGCATTTGAGAACGATGGAGAAAATGCTCTCGCAGGTCCCTCCAGGCTAGCATGTGCTGAAGCAGAAACACCAGTAGCTGTTTGGGTGCTGGGGGAATCTGCGGAAGAAGATGAAAGCGATGAGGAAGAGGAGGAACTATCAAGGTGAGAAGGAGTCGGCGAATCCGTGCCCTCACGCTTGCATGATTGAGAGCGCGATAGGACACCCTCCGTAGAAGACGGCGAAGGCAACGCGAAGCTCGTATTCAAAGCATAGAAATTCCCGAAGAGATCTAGAAAAACCCACAGAAAGCGAAAAGCATCGCTGATCTGACCCGAACTTCTGACAAACGCCGCCCCCCAATGAACTCTGTTCCGCTCTGTAGTTGCAGAATGGGAAGGGTGTCGTACCAAGCGATTCGAGACTAGAGCTATGCCTTGGAATGCAAGCAGACACGCACACTGAAAGCTTTCTCGACGACTAGAAGCTATCACCGAGCCCACGGGAAACGTTGTTGGAAGAGAACGGGGGCTGTTGAAGTAGGGCCGAAGTGTGCCGACGAAAGCACTCAGCTGTCACGTCACCTCGCAAGAAAAGATCCATACTACCAGTAGAGCACGGTGAAGGCTGTTAAGCCGGTATGAACGGCCTGCGTACATATAGTCCTTACTTGAGCCACATAGCAAGTGTGCATCGTAGAAAGAATTTCTCCTTATGAGTGTACTTAACGCATTTCACAGAGAAACACGCTGGCCACGCACAGCTCATGTTATCAAAATGAGACCGTCACGGGGGGAGTGCTCGACGGTACACCGTGTAGGGTAAGAAGAGGGGGAGCTACTACACATCACGACATCCCAGGTCGAGGCCATTACACAGAGAGCCCCAGAGTATCTGAAGAACAACGGAGCCAAGCTGTGCCGACTGTGGATTAAGAAGGACGGGTCACCGAGACATCAATATAACACACCTATAATGCGCTTCCACTTATTCTTATCACCCTCGGCTAAGCCAGGGTCCTTCAACGCGAGGGCGTGAGCCTCATCTGCACTCATGTACGCGCTTCGGGCCTCCTGCAACTTCTTGTACGCAGCACACTCAGCAAGAGCCGGGTAGGAGACTAGCAAAGGATCTTTTCCTGAGATGGTGTTGGAGACCGCAGTGGAGGAAGTGGAGCTGGGAAAGCTGCACAAGCAGTTCTTAGTGTCCAGGTCCACCGAACAGGACCGGAGCTTCGCGTCTAGTGTAACCGTCGAGACTGCCGCTGCAAGACCAAGAAGACAGAGACAGGGCATAGCTGCGCTCTGAAAAAGCTTTATGGTCTCCGCATTTACGTGTACTCCGAGATCCGTTGCCGATTGCAGCTGGGTCAGCTGCTCCCTCCGTATACCCCCCCCTCAAGTGTGTCTACAGAAACTTCGGCTCCTAGCTCCTAGAACGTTCGTCTTTTTGAGCTTTCGTCACAGGTTGCGAAACACCTCGGCCACTTGAAATGAGTGTCACCGATGCAATAGGGCGTTCTGATCTCGAAGTATTCCATGTGGTAAAGCCTCGTACCAATGCTCTTTCTCTGTATGCGTTTGCCGTATGTTCTTTGAAAAGGAAAATCTCAATACACGATCAGAACGCTGTATTCCATTCCAAAGACGTGCAGCACACGGACACTCTGATCCGTCAGAGAGCACATGCCTATATACAAAATTCTAACGGATCCCGGGAAAAAGGTGCATGGTAGAGCCATGTCGGAGATTTGGACAGACAAGCGAATGTCCGGGTGGCAGCGACAGGATGCTACTATGTAACAATAGCAGACGACCTGGAAGAAAAACCGTCTGGAAGGTGGTATATTGTCGCTCTTACGATGCACAGACATAGTAGACGCACAACTCTCTCCTCATGAGACACACAGTGGGTAGTGGTATATCTGTGTAGTCGAAAATAGAAAGATACTCACACACCGAAGGGCGAGCGAAGACGTACCTTCAGTTGGATTGACATCGATCAATAAGAACTGCTCATACAGTCCCCAGTTGAGCTGTACGCGAGACAAATTCCGAGTGGAGGCGGAAGCCGGGTCTGCCTCCTTATTGCTTGGAGATACAAGCGCAGAGGGTCCTTGTCCCCCCATTCTTAAGCTAGGAGAAAGAAATGACCGCGGAAAGAATGGAGAACGAACTGTCGATGTCGTACAGTCGAAAGAAATTTTCCCTACCGAGTTCCGCCTTAGTTTGAAAGGAAAACACTCCAGTCGACCCTTCGATTTTTTCCAGGTCCGTCACACGGTGCTGTTGCTCAATCTACAGACACTATGGATCAGTCGGTCGTCAAAAGAATGACAGTTTGCCACACCCTCGACATTTTCCTCCACCACGTAGAAGTTGCGACCAAACAAAATGGAGAAAAGCAAAGAGAGCAAGCACGGACAAGTGCGGGGCTGAGAGGGGTTGCGAATCTCTCTATCAATTGACCGCAATTGACAAAACTTGGGGTTTGATCTCTTACGTGACTGGGGAGGCGCCACGCCAGACCGCAACGGCACCGGGGACGCTTGGCTGGAGAGGGAAGAGAAAAAAGAATCTCCCAGTGCGGAAAGGGCGTGTGCCCCTAGCCAAAAAAACGGACGTTTCCGTAAACAAGCTGCGGAATACTGATACGAAGACACCACCTACTGACCGAACCAGACAAAGCACCCGATGAGATGAGACCGGTTGCCTTATAGTAACTCGAATACTATAGCTGGAAGCTGTTGCAAGGGCAAAAGAGTGGTTCCCTTTACGGACCCGGAGACGAGAACAAAAGTAAAAAACGAAAAAGTAAAAGACAAATCGAATCGACTGCCGGTTGCCGTCGGCATCGACAAAGGCACACAACAAGGGCGGATTCCCGATTCCCTTCAGGAAGGCGACAGGATCACCATGTTGAAAAGTACATGTCGCCTGAACCGGGCAAGTGTAGGACAGATGGTAAAAAGAAAAGGGAGAGCCAGCAAAGGGCAAAGGGCTGTGTAGTCAAAATCGAGAAGCTCGGGAGCCACACGAGTGGATTATGATTTGATGCGTAGGTCCGAGCACACACTTCTTCGTTACGGAAGTAGTGATCAGGAGAAGTCCCGTAGTCTGTCCTGGTCTTTGAAAAGCAAAAGAAAATGGTCGACGCTGTATGTTCCGATGAAGAGATGTTAACACTGATGAAGGCCGCGTGAAAGAAAGCGAGCTG
Organism: Cystoisospora suis; assembly: GCF_002600585.1. Lineage (NCBI taxonomy): Eukaryota > Apicomplexa > Conoidasida > Eucoccidiorida > Sarcocystidae > Cystoisospora > Cystoisospora suis. The sequence goes on from NW_027153729.1 coordinate 46,051, forward strand.
TCAGCTGGGACAACCGCTCAATGGTCGGGCAGGCGAAGCTTCGTGAGGGAGACGAAAAAGCTCAGAGACTAGAGGGCAGCGGGCCTGTTCATGAAGAGCGAAAGCAACCGGGAAAGTACAGAAGGCAACCGTGAAAACAGTTGAGACAAATAAACACTGGACCGCTTTCCTCTCTCTCTCACTTCGGGCAATGTCGAGGCTGGTGGCTGTATATGCATGTCTGGCGGTATCCAAGCCGTGCCCGCGATGTCGTGTTGTCAGCCGAAGCCGACCCCGGTTTTTCCCTGCGTGTGAACAGCGAGGCTGGCCCCGGGACCATTCCGAGAAGCACCCGGCATTGCTTGACCAGTCGCTTGCTGATTAATGTGCCTAATGGAATGTCTTCATGGATGACACCCTGGGCATCACCCGCCAGCAGTTCCTTTGAATTCAAATGTACGAACTCGTATCTCACGGAATGAGGGGCATGCAGAGCTTTGTTGGCTCATGTATCACGCTGACGCTGCAGAGCCTGTGTGTGTCGCAGAACGCCTTTTCCCAATTTCAGGCAGACCATTGTAAACAATGTGCTGACCCGTTACATCAGGAGCGGCGGGAGGGGCGCTTCAAGTCTCCGCACGGATACATTTGCCGTGTACACCCAGGCGTCTTTGATTTCTCACCTGGCCAAGCGGCGAGTGCAGGCAGCCATGTACTTCTAAGAGCGTACGCAGGCTCTCAAAACAGCTAAGTCTGCACCACGCACGCTACTAAGGAGTTAGCACCGCAACTGTACCGGGGACTGCGACTTCCCCCGGTTCATCGACGGCTCGCGGGCGCCCCCGTCGTTGCCCACTCGCAGCGGGCGGGACACAAACTGAGGAGGTTCACGTCTGTCTGCTGCGAACCAATCACTCGCCAGCACCACGCTGGTAGAGAGGCACCGGATCCTTCTGGCCCGCGGTCCGAGCACAACAAGGCAGGCACCGAGCCACGCGAAGCAGCAAGCGACTCATCATCACCGGATCCACCCGCGGCTCGCAACTCCCAGGAGCACGGCAGGAAACATCTCACGGGAGCAGGGGTTAAAGCAGAGGTGCGCAGACTACTCACAGTAACCCAGAAGGCTCACCTCACACTATACCTTTTCGTGCTCTCCTTAGCTGTTTCTTATGAGTGAGCCTGGGTGCCTCGTTCTACAAGAAGGTACATCACGCACAGGAGCTGCGCGCATGAATCATTTCCAGTTGCACGCTTTCACTGACACTTAAGACACGATGCCCCGCTGTGAAACCATTCAGAAGTGGGTCCTGCAGGAGTACGAGGCACGGCAGGTATACCTCGTTCTTCCCTGCGAAACTCGTCAGGGCCGCCGCTTCGGAGACACCTGAACAGTGCTCGCCCAGGACTCTATCAACTGAAGAGAGAAAACGAAGCTTACCCCAGCAGCACGCCTTTTTTTCGTAAGGCTTGAAGTTGAGAGTCTCTAATTGAATGGGCAGAGCTGTGCCAATGTATCGTAGCACGGCAAATTTAGAGGCGGCGGGGAGTGAGGTCGCTCATTGTGTTACGTACACCGTAACTCAGAACCGCTTGTGCCACCATCAGCAGAACGTCGGAAAACCGTCCGTATTTCCTACGTGACCCAATGCCGAGAGCGAGAACAACTGATGCCATGCCTCACGGCAGTCCGGACTGGACACCGCGTATTATCATCGGGCGAAGGGGGGCAGTCTGCCGAGGTGTCCGTTGGGCCAACTGTGTGACATACCCAGGAAGAAAAAAAAAGCCTCAGCTCACGCACGTCCGACACCCGCTCGATCCGGTGCGTTCCTGCGGTCACAGGGGCCTGTAGCTTGCTGTCTGAGCCGACGCAACGCGCTCGCCGGGCAAACTGAAGTGAGGCCTTATGTCCACACGAGAATCGGCTGATCGACAGGTCTCCGTCAGTATGGCTGTACGGCACATGCGACTGCCAGAACTGTCTTCACCGAGCGCGTATGTTCTTGCTCGACACCCACAACGGCGTCATGCAGTCCGCCCCCATAGCCCTCCACTGAACCTTAGCCTACTACTTCGCTCACGCTTCCAGCACCGAACGCGGAGCTCCGACACTCATCCACTCACTGTCACGCATGGCGAGTTCACGTGTACCCATCTGGAGCAGCTGGACTCGCACCTCCAGAAAAGGGGCTTTCGCCGAGCTTGCCCGCGTCGCCGCAGTCGCCCGAACCTGCCCAGCGTCCTGCTGGAGATGGCTAGCGACCCGAAAATGGATCAGCTGTCCGCCGGCTGGATACAGTGTAGAAACTCCAAACGCACTTCGCTGGCAACAGTAAGTAGAAGTGCAACTGCAGGAGGTAGATACAGAGTAGCAGACTAAGTACAGCCAGACCCCCGTGCAAAGAATATCCACGGCGACAGAACCCGGCTCTTCGGTAACCACAGTTCCCGTACTGGACCGCACACACCGCTGTACTGACCCAGCTCTAAGGAGCCACTGGGACAAACAAAGCGTGAAGTACGAAAGTAGACAGCAGGTGCACGAGTACTCAACCTCGGTTGGAACTCACGACACACAGGGCGTACCGCCGTGATACTGCACCAAGATTTCTCACCTACAGAGAAAAACAGGCGTGCGGTGGTCGTCGCGCGAGACAAAAGTCTAATTGAACCTCCACAGAACCGCGTATTCCGGGAGCTGAGGAAAACGTCTTAGCCGCATCGCGAACTTCACCCCAAGAGCATCACGAAAAAGTCCCCGGCAAGCAAGTCGCTGTTCGAAGTGAGTAAACTAAACTGGCAGGAGTCCACCATCCTAGCCGGGACACGGTAAGTCATACCGCACGGCAGTTGGCATTAAGAAGGGACGCAATTCAGGCCCCAGGGCCCGTTTGATTAACAGCTGCTCGGAGAGGCCGGGTCCGCTCGCTACGTCCCGAAACCAAATATTGTGAAAGCGTTTACTGCGCTAGAAGAACTCAAGTGAGAGAAGGAAGCTGCCTCGCATTCTGAAGCCGAGAGGAACGAGAGACATAGAGGAGTAAAAGTAACAAACCCCACAACCTCGGATGAGACCGGAGGCGACGACGGAGAGGAGAGGATGCCCGAGAACATGTCGCAGTTACATGTACTGGTGCAAGAGTGAGCGCTCCAACGTGTCTCAATCAGTTCCAATTCGATACCCACGCCCCGAAAACGCCTGAGTTGAGCCTGCATTGGGACGAGGCCTCACGTTCCCTCCCCAGCTACTGCCTCCTGGGCTGCCTGGCCCTCCGCCTCCCGTGAACCCAGAAGTGCCTCCGCGACTGGGCGTCGTCGGTCTCCTACTAGCATGCGGGGTGTTCGAAAGCTTCTCTGCCAACCGGTCAAAAATCTTCGGAGTGTAACTCAACAAGTCCGCACCACCTACGAAGAACAGATACAGGAAAGTTAACGGCTTAAGGGAAAGAGAAAAGTGGACATCAGTGGCGTTCTCCGAGACAAAGAGACAATCACGACAACTTAAGACAAAAGGTTCACAAACGTGGAAAGCTCTATGTGGCTGGGACGTTGGTATGTAGTACGTTTTCCGTGTCGGGACACTCGCACGATTAGGGGTGAATGCAAACAGCCGCTCACGAAACAAGCCGAAGCACGCACGGGGCAACAGGCAGACACAACAGGACGCAGCATTCCGGATGCGAAGCTGCCACGGCACCTGTGAAAAGATAAAGCTACATGCAGCAGGTATAAGCCAATCAACCACCGTTCTCTGGGGCCGTTACGTGGTCTCTGGACCCCCCTACAAGTCCTCACCTTGGGCAGGCAGAATCTCTCGGAAAAAATAGTACAGGTGACCGGACAGCAAGCCTATTGCATCTGGCCAAAGGTCCCTTCCCATCAGCAGATGCAACAGAAGAAGGACAAACGGGAGTTGGTGGCCTTGCACAGTCAAGAAATAAATCGAAACAGGCGTGTACGACTCACGACGGCTCCAGTAGTACAAGACCGCGAACAGCAGGGAGCCACCGAGAAGCTGAAGTCCTGAGGCAGAGAGAAAGCGCACACTTGACGCAAATGTTAGCAAACAACAGACGAATAGAAGGAGGCGGCTTTTCAACTCGTATGAGGACCGGGAAGCTATCGACAAGTGGGGGAGGGGGTCCTCTCTATCCCGGATACATGTACCAACGGCGTCCGTAGTGTGACACTAGTGCAGAAAGAAGTAAGAGATGACCACCTGCGAACCAAAGTTCTTGGGCCGTACTCAGCTTTACTTTCCCCGGTTCTGCAGTTCTGCACTCTCATGTGACAAGGCACGGCTTGCGTCTTCGGCAGCAGTTCCCTTCCAGTCGCTTACCTGTCGGCCAGAAGAAGACCAGGGAAATAACATCCAAACAGAGCGTCTGGAGGACGATGAAGTAGAGGTAAGCCCCTTTGCTCGCCTGAACGAACACAGCGTTGTTCTCCAGATCGGAGCTCACTTGCGTCCACATGTACATGTGGAGGACCCACCCGAACGAGAACCGCCCGATGAAGAGGACATTCGTAAGAAGCCTCCAGACTTGCAGCTTGTTGAAGACGAGTTGCCAGTTCAATATCAGTAACGCAGCAGGCATTAGCTGGATAGCCGACAGAAGAGTACATGCAAAGGTTACGCAGGTCACCGCCCGCGTCACAGGCGGCAAGGAAAAAAACCATGCCTCAGGGCCATTGGACGGATAACCAGCCCCGCCTCCCACCCCATGCAGGAGAGGGTCCATGGCGGCGACCGGTAAGGGAAAACGAGCGACAATCGTGAACCGGACTCCGGAGGCGGGCGGTTGTCGCCGCGGGCGTGCCGCACGCCCCACTACGCCTGGAAGAGTGCAAGCAGGCCAATCCCTCCCAGCCTTTGAAAGGCCGGCTCCGCCTCTGCCGATTAGGCTTGGGTAAGGTTTGTTTCTTCGAAGACGCCACCGCGGCAACGAGGCAAACTCCCTGCTACAGCGGCGCACTTCAGGACCACGAGCTGGCGGTCAGTGATTACCGGTGAGTCAACACCGAGGACGACACGTTGGCGAGAAGATGGGATTCCGCCAAAAAAAGGCAGAGCAGAGAGACGAGGTATCACCAGCTGACAAAATATACAACACAACGTCAGCTTGGTTCGGCAGAGCAATTCGCGCGCTCGCGCGGAGCTTTCGGAGGACACAACATGCCCCCGCCCGTACCTCTGATTCCACTCTATGCGGAAGCAGAACGAAGTGCCCGAAGCCTAACCCGAATGGGGACAATCGTAAACACACCAGTCTTGCACTATTCTACTTTAACCGGGACGAGCCTGGTTTCACTCGGTCAACAGCAGCATGGTTTGCTGTCATGACACTCGCTGAATATGCAACCTGGTGAAGGTTTCTGCATGCGACAGTCACTGGGACCTTGTCCCTAGAGGCCGCGACTAGATGCTGTACGGCTGTATGTTCTGTTCACAGTCCTAAAGCTCCGCTCAGCTGACAAAAAAATCAGCACACCTGCCAGGATGAAGCTCTTGACGGCCGCACTCCTAATGATTGGAGCGGTTCTTGTTGCGTGCAGGCCCCAGGACGCTGAGGGTGCTCACCCTGCCGACGAGGGGTATGATCCGGACGAAGAAAGCGAGTACGAGGAAGAGTAAGCTCCACACGGCGGGGGGCGCACCGAACGCGTTGCATCGCTCGATCAGAGAGCTCCATGAAGAGCACCGTCCGGAAACTGAGCCTCTCTCAAGGTATGTTTCTTACTGCACGGCTCGACACTACTGTCGACGTCGGTGGTGAAACTTGCAGGAAACATCGTGGCGCTCCCGAGGAAAACTATCTGTCGCCGGACTATGCAAATTATGTTTCCGATCAGTGAGTGGTCACATCTACCAGCTACAGCTACCGCGACTATCCGTACCCCTTCAGGGCCTACCTGCGACCGCTGTCGGCTCGGCGACTGCCTCCAAGGTAGATACCGCCGCTCCAGCACTTCATTCCCCCTGTCTTACCTGATCAAAAAAGGTTAGAGCCTCTCCGGCCGCCGGATGAAGATATTTGGTCACTCCGCTCTCGTTTGTAAGCACAGCTTCTGCTGCTCTCCCTTCCCCGGGAACGTCAGTCTCCTTGCAGGTACCAGAGAACGGCGGTACGTTCCCACCCAAGACGCAGAAGAGAAGGGCGTCTTTCCCAGGTGCTGTGTGAAATCTCACCCCATCGCGGTCCTCAGGAGGACGAGGAATACGCCGATGACTACTACTATGCAAACTATCAAAAGAAGCGTCGCCGGGGCTTGAGCAGCCTGCTGTGATTGTACGCAGTTGTGGCGGCGCGTCCTGAGCCTCAGCATGACTATGAGGACACTGATATTTCTGATATTTTCACTCCTACCTTGATCTTGCTCAGTTGGTCGTCATTATATCCGGACACCCTCGCGCGGTACCATGCCGAGTCAGCATCTTGCAAGGTCCCACCGCACTCAATTTGTCGCCTCATTCGCTTATAGTGATGTGCGTGACTGTTGCGGCACCAGAACAGGGGCTGGTTAGTGGCTTTCCTGCAGCATTGGGCTTCGTGCCTCTGCCGGCAGGCCAGCGCCATAACCAGAGTATTTTCAGAATCCCCTCTCTGACGGTGCTTTATTCCCCTCCAAGTGTGCCCCCTTGAACAAGGGCGACGGCACCTCCCTGCTGGGCGCTTCACCAGAAGACGGTCTCTCTTGTTCGAGAGTGGTGGCGGGACACCGGAAAGACTCGTCCATTCGATTGGGTCAACAGCGCCTGACAGCGTAGCGAGACTTAAGCTGCTAGTTGCCGCCGGTGCCTCACGCTGTCGGCAGGCAGGTAAAAATGACGCGTGCTGAGCAGACCGTCCTACTTTCTGGCCTGGCAACCGTACTCGGGGGCCGAGAGTCGGGTAAACATCGCGATCCCCGGCTGCTCTAGTGGACTGCCGTTTGCACTCAGTGAGTCCGAGGAGCTTCCCCGCGCACTATGTCGCTGGCTGTTCTTTCCGAGGTAGAGGATAGAAAAGCGGGCATTGCACGGGCGGATACGCGGTGACCAAACCACGGAACACTCCGAGGCAGGTATTAGCCTTCGTGTCTCGTTACTGGCTGCTTGGCTACCTCCGGAGTAAGGAGACCATTATACTTGAAAGGTGGTGACATAGTCTCCCACCATGTGCGTGACATGTAGCGTAACGTAGAGGCGTCCATGGGCACAAGGAGCACATGAGGGCTCACAGCGGGCAAGCACACGAATACAACGAATTCGCCGGCTCACTAGCAGGCGATGCAGTCTACCAGGGACGAAAGAAGAAACACAGCGGCGCGTGCGCCTCTCGTGTGACTACCACCCAGATTGCCGGTTCCTTGCGCTTTGCACCCGGGCTCTCACTACAAACAGAACATGCGGTACCGCCAGTATTCAGCATCCTAGCAGAACTTTCTCGCGGCCTGTCTACACGTCAGTCCCTGCCCTAGTGCGCGCTCATCTCTAGCGAAGTCACCCGTCTCCTGGAACCAGGGAGGAAATCCTTTGCAAGGCTTGGCCNNGGCCAAGCCTTGCAAAGGATTTCGCTCAGCTACATACGGGGAGAAAAGCTGTTTGTACTTGAGCCATAGTGGCACAGTCTCTCACCACTCCAGTGAGCGGGCCGTAGATCTATGGGGCTACAGCCCGCTCTCCTGTCCCAGCATTCTCCCTTCGGGAGGATTGTCCCTGTGTGCAGCTCCGGATCTCGATCCAGTTACAAGGGCCCCAAGCCCGTTGAACAGGCTGATCCTGTGACGATCCTTTTTGCGCAGTTCAAGTGGCTGTACGTTACTGCTGTGTGATACTGCCGGGTGCCGTTATCGCGCTCCCCATTGCGCGGATGGGCCGCCGGGAAACAAAAAAACTCCCAGGGGGCAGGTCAGAAGCCCCTGCTACCAAAACTCAACAAGGGCTTGGTTGGCTGAACTCATTTTGTGCGCACGGGTCTAGGGCGGGCGCCCTGCGATTGCTGCCGGGCGCCGCTCGTGTCTTAGGGGTCGTTCCTGGAACCAGGAGCAGCTTCACGGGCACCTGGGGGCACGGTTAGTGATCGGCTGCTCCTGAGACTTGAGCTCGGGACGCATGGGTCGGCTTATTGGGTTTGCGGACGGCTCGCAATCAGTGTTGGGCCCTGCTTTCGTCTTGCACTGCTGCACTCGTTCCCGCGTCTTTGCTCGGAAAAACGTTCTCCAGCTTCCCGAACGCACACGGCCGATGTCCCCCGTCAGCCCACGCATGCGCCACCAAGCAAACGGGGAAAAAGTGTCGCTCCTCGCAACGAACTTTTGCTCCTCACTCTCGTAGTTCCGCTACTTTTGCCGTTTTTTCTCCGGGCCAATATCTTTTCTCCCGGCACGCGCTGGTGTGGCGCAGGGTGTTCGACAGGGTCCGCGTCGCGACCAGTCACTCCTTCCGCGGATTTTCCACGCGTCAACATCGCGGAATTTTCCCAAATGTGGGGACCTTCATGTTTTTTTTTTTTTTCCTTTGTCTCCACGAGGGCTGCTGCAACGTGGTAGCCTTGGTGCGCCTCCGCACGCCGCATGTGCTGGCACTAATTCCATGTGTTTGCTGCCGGCGTGATTCTGTCACGCTCTCCCACGACTACCACTATGGCGGTGCTGAGTGTGGCGGTCGCATCTGCCCTCCTGTACGTCACTGTTCTGGGTTTCGCTGCCCTAGTGGTTGGGCTGCAGACCTGGACGGCGCGAAGTAGAGAGGACCTCAAAAATTCCGTCCTGCATCCGGGAGAGGAGTTCGTGTCTTCACGGGGGCGCCATGGGTGGGCATCACTGTCGCTTTCCATGTTCGCGTCATTTACAGGAAACTGGGTCATTTTCTTGCCCCCGGATGTCGGGGCCACCTACGGCTGGCCCGGCGTCGTTGGGTACGCAGTTAGTTGCGGGCTTCCGTACGCTATGCTCATGTGGCTTGCCCCGCAGGTGAGGGCTTTTACTCCGACCACAGGGTTTGCCGGGACTGACCATCTACTCCTCCGTTACGGCCGTGTCGTCCAGCTCGCTGCCACCGCTGTCTCTCTGGCATTCATGTTCCTTACCTTGTCCATCGAGCTTACGACCGTAGGCATCTCTATGAAGGGGGTAACAGGGGGCGAGTATCCCGTGTTGGCGGCAGTAATCCCCGTGGCTGTCGTAACGCTCGCGTACTCGACGTACGGGGGGCTTCAGGCGTCAATCTTAACAGATAAATATCAAGGCATTGTGATATTCTTCCTCTCACTCCCCTTCCTAGTCGCAGTCTTTGTTACGGGAGGGGGCAGTGTCAACGGAGTGTCGTCCGCTGAAATAGGTTCAGGTGGTGCAGTGGCGGCGGCGGTCCTCATTTTTTCCATCTGGCCGACCTTTTTGTTAGACCAAGGAATATGGCAACGAGTCTGGGCCGGCCGCTCCGTCCGTGATGTGCGGATTGCTTTCGGAGTTGCGGGTCTTTTTGCCGTGTGCACTGTGACTGTTTTCGGAGTTGCTGGCATAATCTGCCAAAAGGCAGCCCAGGCAGCGGCACGAGAGGGTGAGCTTGTCAGCATCTTTGCATACCTGACCAACACGATGCCGGCGGGTTGGGTAGGTGTCCTAGCCGTGTTGGCTGTCACCTGTGTTTCTTCATCCGTTGACACATATCAAACAGCTCTTGTTTCGCTCTTCGCCTACGACATGTCACAGCACAAGCTCTCTTTCAACTGGGCCCGATTGATGATAGTTTTGCTCAACATTCCGGCGATAGTGTTAGCGTCTCTCGAGCTCGACATTCTCATGCTTGCGATGGCTGCGAACGTCGTCTGCGCTGTGATTGCAGGGCCTTTGGTTGTGAACATACTCCCGTGTACCACTAAGTTTGGCCTGCTGGTAGGTGTTCTCGTTTCGGCAATCACATTCCTAAGCTGCGGGTGGATATCAACAGGCGATTTCGTCAAAGGCCTTGCGTTTTTCGCCCCCGCTGATTTTTCGACTGTACCATACGTAGTTGCGTTCATATCCACTCCCCTTCTCGGAGCTTCCGCGACTATAGGATTTAGTTGTGTGCACACATGGTTATCCAAGCGTTTTGGGAAACAGGCGTCGCAGGTCCCCGCTGTAGTTCTTGGTAGTTCGGGATGTCCGCCGGCAGTCTTGGATCAAGGAGGGGGTGTCACCTCTTCAGATCTTGTCCTTGCTGCCCCTGAAGAAGCGACTTCTGATGGAAGTAGTCAGGTGGGAGTCCGCGGCTCAGCGCCCCTGACACCGGTGGTCTGAAGTGGGGACGAAATCCTATCACTGTTCCTCGTAGGTTTACCTTTTCAAAGTGCTCTACCCGTGCAGCGTCTTTTCCTCGTTAAATGGCCTGAACCGTCATTCCGTTGGTTTGCTGCCCCAATGGTGCAAAGGGAGTCAGGCCTGAACCCGGTTCAAGAAAAACTGATCCAGTTGCCGCATTTAGTTTTCTGTGCGTGCCGTGCGAGCAATCAGTTGTTTCGTTCCAAGCCGCAGCCCGTCCGCAGCTACTGCTGCATTACAGCTGTAGTACAAGCCAGTTGTCAAAGGGTATACAGACCTTCGGTAGGGACGGAGCATCTTCTCTCGAAAAGTATTGCGAAGCGTCTCAAAGCCAGCAACTCCCGTGCTACCCTGTCTGGGGTACTATTGCGGCTAGTGTCTGACTAACAATGTCTCGAGGGAATCGTGATACGTGGAGAATCATCATGCCTAGACTGTGTGCGTACCACATCCTGTACAAGCGGTCGGTGCTTTTTGTTGTAGGTCCTTATTTTGTCAGTGATTTTGAGGACCAGGCGAAGCTATTTGTAGTCCCGTCCGCAGCGAGGGCAGTCAGTATTGCGCTAGGCGCAGCTGCTCGAGTGAAAACTGTTGCGTGCTGGGCCAAGGGGATCTTGAGCGTGTCACAGACGAGTCCAGTCTGTCAGCCCCAGGAGGCCCCAACTGCATCCAGCTTTTGAACGTCCCGAAGGGCTTTGGAAGCCTCGGGCAGACGCACCACGGCAAAAGCCTGGCTTTGGTTTACTCGTGACTCAAGTTTTCCGTTCCAATTTCGAAGCCCCCAAATCTCGTGTTTCGTGGAGCTCGTCGTTGCCACGTTTGTGTTGCTGGTGGCGGACGTATATCTGGGCTCGCTGAATGCAACCAGTAACACAAGATCAGCTCCGAGTATCCGAACAGCAGCCTCTGAGAAGTCGAACAGGACAGCACTTTGCAGCTTTCTTTTGTCTTCCGCCACACCTGGCAGTGACTCTTTCTCTGACTTGTATGACTGTCGCGGCAGCATGCGGGCTCTGACTTTGTTGACTTGCCTTCTGGAGAGGCAGCACTCCAAAGGAAAGCAAGGGACAGTTTGCTATACTTCGTACACGGGTGGCCTAGTACCAGCATGAGAGCTTCTTGGTGTCGGACCCGTGGGGGTCCTCACTGAGTTCTGTAAAGAGGCACTTAGCAGCAGGCGCGGCACGTCAGAAGCATAACTGGGTACGGCAGATTGTAGGAAGAGCGAGCTAGGGCGTGCGGTACGCAGAAGCCGAAGGCGAGTGCGCTGGACATGCAGTTTGCTATGCTTGGCAGGCGTAAGAGCAACACAGCTGCTGTTGATACATTGTCCTGGAGTGAGTAGCCGGATACGTCTACACCCAGTGCCCGATTGGACACAGCGCGTTTCATGTCCCATCGGCCGCGGAGTCGTACACGTACAAGTTCGGACTTCTGTAGCGTGACACCAATGCCCGCTTCTGTTTGTACGACGGAACGGAAGCCGTCTCTCAATCCACGACTGCAACGGAACTGAAAGTATCGTGTCGGATCGGTCGACGCTCGTTCTCTTCTTCGTTAGCATTGTCCCAGTTTCCGTTCTGGACTGGGAGCGGGCGACCTGTGCGACGTCTGAGCACCTGCAACCGGCAGCCACCGCTCGCTGGCCGCACAAGTGAACCCATGCCGTGGGAGGCTGCAGAGAGAACGGGAAATGGCTTTTTCGTGGACAGACTTCAGCTTAGGTAGTCTTCCTTCCTTGTAGTGTTGGAGTTTTGTATTGAACCGCTACGACGGGAGTTGTCGCGGCGTTTTACGCTTCCCTGGTGAGCCGCGTTGCTGTCCCGTACGGTGGCTGTCGCACATGCGATTTCCATTCGTTTATCTTTGACTTTTGGTCAGAGCTTCTACTTAGCCCATCTTCAGTAGCTTGTCCCGCTCGTAGGCAACCTGGAGTGCTGTCTGTCGAGCTTACTGAAATCTTCAGTAGCTGCGTGATCTGCAACCCACCTCGGTGAACGCCTGTGTTCATCGCTCGATCGCCGGATGGGCTGTCAGGGGCCGCTCTTACTTTTTGTCGAAAGTAGAACTCTTTCTCTTCCACTCCGTGTCTCCTTTACACTTTTTCAGTAGCTTGGGCGGTCAATACGGATGCAGTCATTTCCGAGGACGGAGCACTGCCCGTGCATCCTGTGCCGCCAGTCGCAGACTTCCTTCGCATGCGCATCACCCAGGTGTTCCGTTTTCCGCTCGAATTCGGAAGTTCTGCTAAGATCAGTTCATCGCACTTCGGAATTTTCGCTGTCGTAACAGCTGGACTGTCGAAGAGACTGCGGGTGGAACGGGGGGTAAAAGCGTTTTTCTTAACTTGGGGGCTGGTGCTCTTGTTTAGGTACAAGGGTACCAGTAGTCGTTTCTGGTCGGAGCGGTAGGTTCCGAGAGGGTCATGGGATCTGTCCCCAGTTCTCCCTCAACTGCGGATCCCCGCTTGGCTGTGGCGGATGCTGAGCTTCGCACACCTCACCAGCAGAGAGTGTTCGAGCGCCATCGTCTCCATGAAGAGGCGCTCGAGAAGCAGAGAAGCCTTCGCCGTGAATTGTCTGCAGACTCCCTTTCTGAAGGAGCTACGGGACTAGCCACACCAACTGTACTTGACGGTCCCTTTTCGTCTCGACGTGGCGTGGCCCTCGATTCTAATGTCGCGGAACTACGCGAGAAGGAAGGCAGCCTTCACGACGTGTGCACCCCGTCTGATTCCGTGGAAGCACCTCCGACAGGGTCGATTTCACGTCAGCCGGACACGTATTGTGACCCGCGTTCATTTCTCTCAGCGCATGACGACACGAATTCCCGGGGGGCCGGGGAGGCCAACGCCCAGACACCCACAAAGGGCCATATCTCAACCAGTGGATCTCCCCACGGTGGTGGTGAGTCAAGTGACCGGGAAGGAAATTCCTTAACCCGTGAGGGGAACATCCCAGTCGAGAGTTCTGAACCTTTCACTGGGCCATCGGTGTTGTCTACTATCGAAGCAACAGGGGGTGAGGGCGACCTCCCGCCGCTTTTAGCTGTCAGTACCACTCCGGGTTTTCCTCAGCCGGTCTGGCGCCGCGCCGACCACGACGAAGTCGGTGGATTTCGTGAATCCGATGTCTTAGGACGTATACTTACCACACGTACAATTTCCTCTTTCTTCAGATCTGTTGATTCAGGTGACTCCACTGCTAGCGAGTACGGTGTGTGTAGTACCACCCCGTCCATGAGCCCTGCGTTTGCCACACCTTCGAGGCAGAGGTCAGCGATTCGACAAGAAGACAGTACGGAACATACATCCTTAGACCGTAGGGGCTCAGACACAATGGAGCCACATCCTCTGTCACCTGCAAGCCAAGTGCAAGAATCACCCAAATTTCGGGTCAAAGGCGAGACGGGTCTCGCGGCTGAAGAAATCATTTGTGGTCTCCCGGCTTCTCGTTTAGCTAATGATGATCGAGAGAAGCATACTGGGGAAAGTAAGAGAGAGTCAAACTCGTGGATCGGTGGAGGAGAGAAAGAGCAACCAGAGGGCGATCAGGGACGGTTTGTGTCGCCTCATCACCCCCCTCAGCGACCACAGAATGCCGCCGAGGAGGAAGAGAGAGATAGAACACGTGGCGAGGACATCCAGTATGACAGGGGGGCTCTCTGTGATGCTGGTGATGGCGATCTGTTGGATCATCCAAGAAAAGCGGAGAGAGATCTTTCCTCAAACACTTTAACTGGCGATGAAAGCATCAGAGGACAATCTTCAGCACCCCACGGAAACATCTCTGATATCTCTCAGTCTTCTAAAGAATCAACCCACCCTACAGCGACGCGTCGTCCATCATCATCGTCATCTAGCGGTCCTGGGACGGCGGGGGGGGAAGTACCGAGCGGGCGTGTTTCTCTATCCTGGATGGATCAGATCCGACATGCTTTAAGTCAGACCGCTTTCCTAGGTCCGTTAGGGATCGGAACTGATCCGGACGTGGAAAGTGAAGAAGATGAAGAAGAACATCATGAGGATGAGCCAGAAGACTTGGATGATTCGGAGCTCTTACTCCTTCAAGGTGTACATGTATATCGCACCCCGCCGGAGACTCTTGCCAATGCTCCTCATGGTAGCGAGCCCTGTAATGTTCTTGTCTGTGTTGAACCAGAGAACCCCAGTGTAGGAGGTACTCCTTCCTCGACTGTTGCTAGCATAGGAGGAGGGGGAGCACACTCATCTCACGACACCAACGTACCAGCAGCTGCTACTACTACTACCACCGGTTCCTCTTCTTCTTCCTCCTCTCATACTACAACTTCATCTTTATCAGGAAGTACATCTACATCATCACCGACTTCCTCGTCTTTTTTCTTTTCAGATCGTCACTGCATAGAGAAATCGAAAGATGACGGGAGTGCCCCCTCTTTGGAACCGGTTGTTTTTCTTCCGAATGATCCGCTTGCACAGCCTGCGAATCCCCCTCCTCTCCCTGAATTGCCCCTACATGGCGTCGTTCTCTTCGGCGCTGATGGAGGTCGAACGTCCTATTGCCGTATACGCAAAGATCGACACATGACTTCAGATCATGGTAGTCGTTTCTCTTCTTCTATACAAAAGGGGGGCGCCCGTGGTAATAGTATTGTTGAAGATCTGCATGACAGTGTAGAGGGAAGTCTTGATGGATCAGCTATCGAAAAGGCAACACGATGCGAGGATGTTCCGAGAACAGCTGCCGCCCCTTTACCTTTAATCATGCGTAGCAATAGTGCATTAGCTGCCTTAGGGGGAGGGGGCCTAAAGAGAGGAAAAGGAAGTAGCAGTGGTAGTAGCAGTGATAAGAATACACCTTTGCCAGAAGGTCTTGATGGGAGTATACCTCAAATAATGTCTCCTGTTAAAGAAGCGGATGAACATGTTGTAGAAGAAGGAGATCGTTCCATTATACCGCCTGCTGAAGAAGAACAAGAAGAAAGCCATCGGCAACATGAGCCTCTCTCTCCCAGTGATTCTCAGTTTCTGGATTTGTCGGAAGGCGATAGAATGGTCACCGAGAAAAACGCTTCGAAGAGACCTACAGCGAAAGATGAAGAATGGTTTCGAAAACAATCTTCGAGGTCGAGTCGAACAGGTCTCTTCTCGATGCGACGTAAGAACGGTGATACAGGAGAGGGAGGATCTTCTTCAAGAGATGGCCACACAAAAGCAGGGCATTCATCTTCTTCCCGAAATCAAGAGGGAGACTCAGATGTAGGAAAACATGATGGCGAACGGAAGGGCAGCTTACAGAGGTCTGAAGAAGCAGACGGGGAAGATTGTTTTGAGAAAGAGAAGAGATCTTCTACTTCCTCAGAGTTTTCTGGAGAGAATTTTCACGGGATAGACGGCCCTGATAAACATTTTCCAGGTGGTGCTTTATCTACGTCTTCGTCAGGGGGTTCTACAGTGGCTCCTTCTTCCTCTTGTTCTTCTGCTTCATCGACATCTTCTCTCCCTACGACCTCTACTAGTAGTTCATCAGCAGATTCTTCTCGTCAAACTGCAGTTGAACCTCGGAGTCATCTCTCAAGTCTTGGGCAGCTCATGTCGCGTACAAGTGGGAGTGTGGTAGCTCGCGGGGCCCGTAGCTGGGCACATACTCAGTATGCGAACTTTCAACAACGTACTGTCAGTACACTTCGACTTCAAAGAAAGAGGACCAGTGAGTTAAGTCATCTTCCTAGTTCTGGGGGCAATGAAGCAGCAGCAAGTCACAGCAATCGAAATACAGCAGGGGGAAAAAGATCTTCAGCTGAGATAGAAAAAGGAGGTGGAGAAGATCAATCAAGCGAAAGGCAAAGACAAGGAGGTGGTCAAGGCGGACAGTCATGGTGGACTGAGCTGCAGCGATCTGTTACGGAATTCTTTGGTCCTCAGCCTTCATCAGCCTCCTCTACAGAAGCGTCTGTCACCAATGAGGAACAGAAGAAGGCCTGTAAGTTGGTTGGTTTTTCTCCAGCTATAGACTTGTCGAAAGCGAAGTTTAGCTCTTCTTATCTATTGATGATAGAATAGGTACTGGATAGTTCACAACCTGAGATGTTAGCTGAAGAAGGGTGGGAGCATTTGTGTGGGAGATCTGAAGGATGTGAATGCTAGGGAAGAGGGAGAGGTGCCAGGGGGGAGAAGAACTAGGAGGACGACAAAATCAAGAAAGACACGCGCTCTTTACATGTCTTTACCGGCGATACATATTGATGTATATCTATATATACACATGTATGTTTGTCTATGTATGTTTATATGCATCCGTGTATGTATGCATATGTATGCATATGTATGTATGTATGCATATGTATGTATGCCTGATAGTAAAGTCGGTGTTGGTTGTGGCTGTGAGGTGCGTTTCCTCGTGTGGGAAGTGTGTTTCTACTGCGACATTTGGGAAGGAGACGGGCGTTTTCAGACATACAGATAGAGAATCAAACAAGAACTGCAACACCTGTGTACAGGTCTGTGTTTTGGATTTCCTCAATTTCAGCAGCAGATGGAGGTGCTGGAGGTCGGAAGGTTCTCCTTGAAGCTCTTAGTACAACTCCAGCGAATAGTACCATTACCCCAGTGGCGCCCCTGCACACGAACATGCGACTGCCTATTGGATTTTCTTTTAGTCCTGCTGGCCTTTTAGGCCCTTACCATCTCGGAGTTCTTTCCTACCTTTGTGAAGCCAATGTTATCAATCAGTACACTCCTGTCGCAGGTAAACAGAGGCCTTCAAGATCAGTATTTTCTCTCCCTTTGCCTCTGTTCTAGGGGATACGCATGGCAAAAGTCTTCTTGTACTCAGGGGGGGGGGAGGGGGGTGTTACCTCGTCGTGTCTTTTGTATCTTTCGTTCCGCTTCGAGAAGTTTCTCACACGTTCTGTTCGTGATGTTCGTGACTCCTCTAGAAAAAGTGTGTGAGACAGTCGGAATGGAGGTGGTACACACGACAGGAAATCTTGTCTACGATAGGAGGACTCGCCTGTGCTGGTTGTATTGGTTGCAGTACGATCGATCTAGGGACGGCAAACATACGTGTTCATGTACGTATATGAAAGTCGCATGTGTTTCACATGTTGCTCTTCAGTTCAAGGCGGAAGGGAGGTGACGATCATCTGTTGTAAGGTAGATCTTTCTTTGTTTTCGAGTCGATACAGAAATGACCCTTACCTCCGTCGTACGACAGAGACTCGGACTTCATCTTCGCTTCCAGAAGAAAGTTGGGGTGTATATCCATACAAATACACGTGTATATGAGATTCTTGCTTGTCATCAACTAAGAGAGGCGAGTAGAAGAACTTTTCATTCTCGCCAGATGAATTCCTCAAGAAAGATGGGAGTTTGTAGTCTCATAATGAATGTGGCTTTCTTGTCCATCAGGAGCATCTGCGGGTGGATTAGCCGTGGCTGCCATCGGCCTGAATCTTGCAGCTTCGAATGTGATGGCGAGTGTTGAGCATGTGTGTCGAGATCTGATTGACCGAGGAACTGCCCACCGTCTAGGGAAGAGACTGCGGAAGGAATTAAATAAACTCATTCCTGAAAACTGTGCTGAGATTGTTGCGAAACGCCCTGGAAAGATCACCGTCACCTATACCCATGTACGGCGAGGTAGTCCACCCTCTGTGTCTCATCACCTACATCCAGATACACCCTACTAGGGAAGGTATACGATTGGACTAGGCAACTTCTGTCGTTTGCATGCCTTTGTGATCTTAGCAGTTTGAAAGAGTCGAGGGTTCGATTCTTGCGACTCATTGACGAACATCTTTCATGAGATTAGCGCAAGTCGCCATCTTTCTTTCCTGTTTCTCGCAGTGCGTGAAGACAGTTGTTTGACAGGCAACTCACAGAGGGACCATGGGGACGAACACCCTTGCGAAATGACTCGCAGGTTCTTTCTCCTTATTCCCCCTCCTCTGCGTGACTGTTTTTGCCTTTTTTCAAGCGTTGTTTCGGTTTGTCGTATGTATAAGCTCTATATATGTGTTCTCTAGGTCTTGTATGTAGTTGTTGTGCTTGTGGGTATATAGCAGTGCCGGTGATTGCAGATGCCTCAACTTAGTCAGAGCTCTTGTAAGAGACAGTCGTCTTCTTATGGAATTCGGGAAAACTTTCAGGCTGCTGATGTATACTTTCCTACTTGGATAGGAATGGTGCGATTACACATGTTGCGAAGGGTACTAGGGTAAATCTGTTTGCAGGAGTAAATGATTAGTACACGAAGCAAGGCACGGTAGATCGTACGCCTCTTCTTTTTTGAGGAAACCTACTCCTTTGGTCTGAGGTGTTCTAGCTAACGCATGCAGTTCATGTACACCCCGCGGTCTACAATGTATAGCCGTGGGCGGCCACGAAGAGAGTGTAACGGGTAAGGAGACCGCGAGGAGCTGCTATTTCTACGATATGTTAGACTATATTGGACTCTTGAAGGTTGATCAACAGATACGTTCAAGCATGGAAAGAGAGGCTTTGTGTTGAGAGCTGATAGATTGGTTTAGACTGTCGAAGAGACTGCAGAAGATGTGTTGCGAAGGAGGATTCCCCTCGGACTGTGATTCTGACTGGCTGCCTTCAGGTATTTCCGTACATGCAAGGCGAGTTTGTTTCTTCTTTCTACGGGAAGAGTGATATGATGGACTGCTTGATTGCTAGTTGCAATATCCCTTTCTATCTCACAAAATGGCCTACGGTCACCTGTAGAGGGCGCCAGTGTGTTGATGGCTTCTTTGCCACGAAGCACAAGGCGTTCGGGTGTCCAGACAGCGGAGCTCTAAGAGATATCAAAGTAAGAAAGAGAAAGAGAGAGGGGAGAGACATTGTTTTCTCGGCTGTAACCCTTGATGGACGTTCGTGTCGTGAGCATGCAGTCAGACATGTGGTTCGATGACAGCTTATAGTAGGGGTGTCCGTTGTGTCTACTCTGATGGATATATGAGTTCTTTGATGAAGTATGTACACTCGTAAGCAGCTGAATGAGCTGAGCTCCCTTTAAAGAAGTTTAGCAGTCCTCGAGACAGCACCGCCTGTGACCATACTACCTGCTATCCAAATGAAGCACCGCGGTGTTCACATCTACATACACACCGCAGACTTCTATGGAGCTTGTCCTTCGATAACCTCGCTAGACTTCCCCTACCCAGCGCATGCAGTCCGTATGACGTTCTCACATCATGTTCTTTGTTGTTTCGTGTGTGTCTTTGTTTGGGAATAGCAGTTAGCTTCTCTTTTCCTCAAAGACATGGGAGCTACGTAGAGCTAGTAGTAGGAGTATGTGAGCGGAGAAGGGGAGACAACCCCACTACACAGTCGCTAAGGAAGTGATTGCGGGTGTGATTGATGTGTAGGTGGTTCCTTTTTACGCTTCAACCATACGAGTCTCGGCAGCCCCGGAAGATTGCATCAATCCAGACTTGCAGCTTCAAGACCCCCAGATCGTTCATTACCTTCGTGCGAAAGCCTTACTGCGTGCTCGGGCACGTGTCTTTAGAGAGCAGATGTACGACTCTTCTGAACGGCATGATTCCTCTCTTCGTGAGACAGAAGAATCAGCGTCTGGTACCGATGTTCTTTCGGGTAGTAACACATCAGATGGAAAGACTCTTCGACACTCTCCCCGTCATAGGCCACTCCCGAGTGTCTGTCCTCTTCATGGACGTACAAACTCCACCACATCACCACTATCAGGCTTAAACCATAAACGTGGTAGTGGTGTAGAAGAATCGTCTACAGGGGGCCATTCTCCACAGGGTGGCAGTAATAATACGACTAGAGGGGGGACCATATGCCGAAAGCCTAGTCTGAGCTCGGTCAAATACATCTCACCGTCTGCGGGTATGGGGAGTCATGAGAAGACTTCGAATACTCTAGATCCCTGTACACCCTCCTCTTCGTCCTCTCGTGTACCTATTACATCACCTGTTTCTGCTGCATCGAATCCAGCGGGGGGGGCCTCATGGTCTCTTGTTAGTGGAGGTACGAAGACTCCCTCATCATCCACCGTGTCAAAGCCAGGTGCGACAGCCTTCCCGGCAGCAGCCGCTATGGCGGCCAAGCGAGGCGCATGCGCCTTTGATAGTATCTATGCATGTCCTATATGTAGTCCTCTAGGAGAGGTATGTCCTCCGAGTAGTCTAGGGTACTATTATCATGATCCACTTCTCCCGACCTTCGGGACGGGTGTCATCACAACTAGCGCAGCATTAGCTGATCCAGAGAATGTCGCCTCTGTAGCTGCGATGACTGCCAAGAAGGAGAAAAAACCTGGGAAGCCTTCAACAAACAAAGGCCCTTCACCAGCGACTGGGGGAGGGGGGGGACCTGTGGATCCTATGGGTGCGATGACAGCAGCCGCAGCCACTTCTGGTGCTGCCAAGACCGCAGCACAGGGAGCGGCAGGAGATATCTTTTCGGCCCAGGGGGAGAACAGGGTGGTAAATGAAGATGAGAAAGGTCAAAAAGAACAGAAAGTCCCTTCGAGTGCAGATACTACAGCGGCGGCTGTAGCAGGAGCAACTGCAGCTGTCACTGGTAGTCCTGATTCAAACCCTAAGCTGGGAAAGGAAGCTCTTCTTAGGCGAAGCACAGTGAGACAAAGACGCCGAGTACGGGAATGTCACTCCTCTGGAGGTCTATGTATGAAGGCCGGATGCGGATGCTCCACTCTCCCTCCCTTGCTAAGACTTTGCTGTAGCACACAAGAGTTACTTCAAATCGCCCTTGAGGCCAGTCCAGATGCAACCCTCAGGGAGTTGTTTGATGTCGGACGTGCCGATGCCTACCGGTGAGTGGTCGCCAAGGAGCGTCGTATAGGTCACGGAGTAAAACGGTTGAGGCTTCCTAGGGGTCCTGACGAGGAAATTTTCACCTGACAGGAAGTGAGAGGCGGTGCTTCTGTTCTTCATATGCGATCTGTGCTGATTTCGTGATGCTGAAATGATGATCTGCCCCCCATGAATTCCTTAGAAGAAGAAAGCGATGTGATAGGATTATGTCTGGGCAAGATACTCTGTCGTTTTTTCCCTTTGTGCGATGGGTTGGATGGGACGTATGTGACAAGGGAGAAACCTGACAAGGGGGGGAAGATGGTACTGGGGTTGTGAAGGCTTCCATACTCGACCGGGTCAGAAGATGTGAAGCAGCGAAGAATCTGTGTGTGTCTAATACATCCGTTGATATAGTGTATAAGAAAGATATCGTCAAGACTGCATGCGATGGTGGAATAGTTGCGGTGATCGCCGTTTTCTTTTACCTCCGTTTGTTCTCAGGTGGCTAGTTCTAGAGTACATCCGTTGCGAAGACCGTCTTATTGAACAAGCCCTAGCGCGGGAAGCAGCTGCTGCTGCTGCTTCGACGCCAAGCACCGAGACCAGCATCAGACCTGCTGTAGCTACAGGCGGTCTTCGTGCACGTTGGAGCGCCATGGGCAGCAAGTGGGGTGGAGGTTTGGCGAGGAAAGTCCCGTCATTGTGGGGGACATCAGATGTGTCAGGCTCACGCCGGGTTGAATCAGACCAAGTCATCTCGAGTGAGCAATCTCCAGGGGTTGAGAAACTCGCGGACAAAAAATCAACTCCGCCATGTAGCACACTTCAGGAAGCACTTGCCTCTCGTGAGCTCACTGAGGGGAGTGGTGATGCTTTACAAGAGTCGCCTGCAGTACTTCTGACGGGGTGGGAATTAGGCGAAGAAGAAGGAGATTCGACGAGCCTGCCCAGGGCGGAGGACGATACAGCTCTCAATTCCTCTCACCGAGCTAGTTATGGTGGTACACACCACACTCGCCCTGTGGAGGTGCCGTCGCAGGTTCACGACGCCAAAACAGGCAGCAGCTCGAAAAGACGGTGTAACTCAGTCCCCCCTAGTCCTGAGGTACCGTTAGCTTCTCAACATCCATCAAGAGCTGAAGGCAACGTCCTCCCGCCGCATGAGGCTCTTAAAACAAGCCTTGGGAGCGGAGACCGTTCTTCTTCAAGTTCCGATAAGGACCCTCGAAGAAAAGGCGACGAAAAACCTTTACCGGGCGCGGGTACTCTTGAAGGACTTCCCAGCAAGAAAAGAAAGAACAACTGCTTACCAGGAGGGGGAGCCCAGGCAATGCTCCGGCTCTTGAAACAGGCACCCCTTGAAGTGCAGTATTCCCATATCTACACACACTCACATTCCTGGAATGGAGACGGCTCGCGGTGCATGCTACCAGGGGCACATCCGCAGCCTTCAATCTTCACACGGAAGAATTCGAGACGCAATAGTGGCCACGGCGGGGGGAAGTTGAATGACACCTCCCTAGCCTATCGCCTCATCAAACCGTGTTCGATGGGGCCCATGATGCCTCCAGTCATAAGACGACTCTCTTCTGCTTCCTCACAAAAGAGCAAGCCTCGCCGACAGGACACACTTCCAGAGAATCGAAACGGTGAAACAGAAAAGGCCGGAGAAGGGTCTCTCTGATCATGGAAGTGAAGAAAATCAATCAATTCCCAAAGCCGCCGTATGTCAGTACGCTGGGGGCGTTCTTGTTCTTGACGTAATTGCATTGAAAGGCGAAGAATTTTGATGAATGAGGAGGGATCCTGACGGGCGGGTGGAAAGCTATCTTTGGGAGGAGAGCGCGTTGTGGGTAGGTCGAGTGCCTGAGTTATCCTCTTTCCAAGCTCGTGAGAGCTAATAGTAGTAACCAGAGACATATACAAAGGTAGCTAGATTCCTCAGTGAGGTCAAGGAGAAATTAACGCAGCGCTGGAAAGGTTTGACTCGAGGGGATTCCGTCAAAATTTGCCTGCTCAGGTGTGCCCCGTGGCTTC
Organism: Cystoisospora suis; assembly: GCF_002600585.1. Classification (NCBI taxonomy): domain Eukaryota; phylum Apicomplexa; class Conoidasida; order Eucoccidiorida; family Sarcocystidae; genus Cystoisospora; species Cystoisospora suis. The sequence goes on from NW_027153729.1 coordinate 69,130, forward strand.
CCACAGGACTCGTAGGCGCCTTTAACGTTGAAGGTTCACAGGAGCGTTTCGGTGAAGATGCGTATGAAAAAATCATTCCCGTGTCTTTGTCTCTGGCTGCTACAAGCGGCTGGCCCCCCTGAGGTGGCTCCCAGAGAAAGTGCACGCGAGCCTGCACGCCAGGCAATTTCTTCGGAGAGACTATAGTGTGTTTGCGCCAGGGAGACAGAAAAGACACCAGCTGGTGTGCCTGTGGTTCGGAAAGCAGTAAGCCCGGCTCAGGAAAACGAGTGAATTCAACGAAGTTGAAAGGGATGAGTCGAAGTGTCTGGTTGGTGTCCCCAAGAGCAGAACGGGCCAGCTGTCGAAAAGGAGAGCAAGGAGACAGACGGCTTAAGCGTTTTCTCGCAGTGCAGGTACAGAGGTGGTAGAGAGGCTGAGGTCATCGGTTAACAACGACGGGCGAGTGCGGCCGTCTTGCGAAGAGGACGTTACGCCGATCATCGTCTAGTGTTGCCACGAGGGACTCGCGCAGCAACGGTATCTGACTCCATGCGCATCGAACCGAGGTCTTTCCTGGGCAGCCCCCACTGACTTGCGATTTGTTTTTTCTCATGCTTGCTACAGTTTCTTTTGACAATCTTTTTTGTCAGCTGTGTGTTGGCATGGCATGCCGGCAGGTGGCGTGTGCCAAGGAATGGAAAAGTACATCATATGGCGTCCGTATTTTCGTGGCGGATGCCGGCGTACTGCAGTCCCGGGGTTTTAGTGCTCAGGGCACATCTCCGACAAACAGGCGCCCCTTCTATTTCTTTCTTTAGGCAGGTCCAGCCGGGACAACGCGCGCTCTTGACTTTTTTTCTCTCTTGTCGAGACTTCAGGAGGCTGGTTCAAGCCGTAGTTTGCAGATCCAAATTTGGCCTCCTAAATTCACTTGCTCCTGGCTAGTATTAACTCCGGCAGGGATTCCAAGGAGCTGCTTGATAGATACTTCACCGGGCATGTTCGAGGCCGGACATGCTCGAGTACACTCATCAGAACGTTTCGACGTTTGGAGGGTCAGCGAGAGATGTCTCTGCTAATGGGTCTGAAGTCGAGTATGTGTGCGAGTTCGAAGGGCTCGACACAGGCTGTTAAACACAAGGCCTGCGGTGGATCCGAAAGTTTCTCACAGCTTTCTTGCTTGCCTCACCACTTTCCTCTCAACATCAGCGCCTAGTTTGACTCCCCCGAGACGGTGGGGCGACGGTTCGGATCGTCGCCGTAGAGAACAAGTCTTAGAATAACGCAGCAGTGGCGCGGGTTGTTGCACGGAGTGTGTCTTCGTACTGCACCTGTTGCTGCCAACACTTAGTGCCTGTCACAACGCGAATGAGAAACGGCCCCGTTCTTCGCACTGGCAGTATCTGATTTGCCAGCGGAACCAAGTGGGCAGCATGAGATCCTCACAATCGGCGGCCTGTGGACGTGCCAAAACGCCTCCTGCGGTAAAGGCGGGCGGCCCCACGCCGATCCGCAAAAGGATCTAGAGCAATTCAGGTACCCGCCTGCGGCGGCCTCTGAGACATGTTTTCTCTCCTGTCATCAAGTGAGCTTCGTTTTCTTTGCTAATGACACGCTCTGTCCGTCTTGCCTTGAGCGCCCACACTAGGCCGCCGAGAAGAAAGTTTTTTTCATGGCAGTCTGGCCGGAAGCTGCCTGGCTACTTAAAATAGCTAACGGGAAGCTCCCCTAAACTAGATGGTCGCCTAGATTTTCCTTCGGGATGCTCTGCCCGACGCTGCTGCATGCATTGTGGACGAAAAAGTGATGTACCTCTGTTACGGCCACTTCAGTTGGTTAGGAGGGAAAATTACTGATCTACCCCAGCAGCTTCATGCGGTCAGCCCCGCGTCCGCGCTGCTGTGCTTAGCCTGTGGTTGCCTGTTGTCCGCCAGGGACTGGGGACTCAGTTGAGGAGACGCTGGTATCGAAGTTCTTAGAATGGCAGTGGGACTCTGACGAAGGCAGTGGTATTGTTTGCTCCCTTTCACCAGCATGGAGGAGGCAGTGGACCCTTCGTTGATAACCTGGACCTTCGAGGTATGAGAGGGGCACATCGCCCAAGTATCGCGGCATTACACGGAGTGAGCACGATCAGTCAGACTGTGGCTTGCCGGTCGGAGACAAAGCGCGAGCCGCCCCCCACTAGTCCCAGCGTACAGTATGCGAAGGTAAAGCGGCACGTATCAGACTGGCCCTGACTACCACGGGGCGGGTCTACCAACGGGGGTACCTGAAGCCGTGGATTCTTGTCGTTTGCAGATCAGGAAGGTAATGAACTTGCCACGAGAGGTGGCGACAAGAGTTGAAATATCGGGTAAGATTTGGCTGGAACGCATCCTGCCTAGACTGCGTTGTTCCGTTACAAGAGCCAGAGCGGGACACCAGTTTGCTGTTTGTAACTGCAGGAGTGATTGAAGGGCCACTCATCTCGGAGGTCGTTGAGGCGTCTAGATTCCCCGGGCCTTTCTACTTTACAAATCCCGACATCACACTGCAAAAAAGTAAGCGGCGCGATATCCGCTGAGGGGTGCAGCACAAGTGAAAGGGGTTCATTGACTAACTACCGTTTTATCAGGACACATGAAGATGATGGAAGACGCGTCAGCTTCGCTTGGAAGAGCAAGGGATTATGGCGAACTGGCGGGGGATGGAGGTTGCCTGCCGCGGGACTCTATACTCTATGTTTTGTCTACCCACTCTGCATACCTTGCCCGGGCCACGCGTTCACTGATCTGCCAGCTGCGCAGCTTATCGACGTGGTCTGCAGCCAGAAGGTTGTTATAAAGGTTGTGGATCTTTCTTCGGAACTGAAGGAGAAGCCCGTGCTCGCTACGGCTGTAGTCGATATGGTACCTCTTCTTCACGACACTTGCAAGATCGAAGGCGACTTCCCGCTGATCTTAAATCCTGATTACGACACTCCGGACAATGGGGCAGCTTCCGAGCAGGCCTCGCCGGTCGTCTCAGTCACTATTACGTCGACGTCCTGTCTTGGGTCACCCGAAGACCTGGAAGACTGGAACATATTCTCTGTTCAGGTACGATGCGCAAGCAGTCAACTACTGAGGCATTAAGACGAGACTCTAGCATTCTGCACTCGACGTGATATTGGGAGTGTTTACAGCGACTTCGGCACTGATAGTGGCTTGCGTCGGACTGCTGCTCCAGCTCCTCTATATGCAACGCTGTACAAGGTCACGCAAGCTTGCAGTACACTAAAAAAAGCGGGGCAGTGCCGTGGCCAGCAGTGCGCAACTTGAGTGCGGTGACATAGGCAGGTCTCTTTGAAAGCAAGAGGGGGAGTGTTTTGGATCCTAAGGCATGCGCACTTCGAGAAAGGAAGAGGGAAGGAGAAACACACTGGGCGGCCGAAGAGGGGAAGCCGCACACGCGGCGATTTCAGGGGGATTGTGTCACAGCGTCCTCTGAAACAGCGGTGTTGTCCTATGAGTACTGGCATCCGGGGATGAAATTCAGGTAGACGGAGTTTTTAATGTGCCTCTTGCACTCGCAAGCTACGGCCTCAACTCTGCCCAGGACGCGGACAGTCACCCGCTTATGTACACTGTAAGTCCCGAACGAGCAGCTCCACCTTTTTAGAGCACCTTGAGACGGGCCGTGTCGCCCACGCCCATAGCCGGGGGAACAAGAACAGCGTGGGGTCAATGTCGGCCGAGCATGGCTCCAGGGGAGCCGCGTTCCACAACCCCAAACCGGTTTTTAACGCGGCTAATGGATACTGATTGTGAGGCGGACGTACCTTCTGCGCAGCCACTTACGAGCGACCCTAGGGGAGACACTTGCAGGACCGCTGATCCTCACTGCAAATGAGCCTCTCATCCGACAACAGGGAGCTGTTAACAGTCTCCGTAGCCCACGCACTCTGTTCGGGCGCACCCAGGTTCATGTGCTGGGGTCGAAAATACAAGGAGGACTTCTTCAATTGCCAGTCGAGACCCGGGAAGACAAAAATGTACCCAAGGCGGGAGACAAGCCCAGCCAAGGGAAGAACAAAAAAGGCGAGAAATCAACGCCGAAGTCAGAGAAAGGAGATAAAAAGGAGGATGGTTTGGGGGGAGGGTCAAGCCCCAGACAAGGATCTGCACATACCAAGCCAGAGCCACCAGTGGAGAACGGGGACGCCTCGGCGCGCGAGGAGCCTGCAAGGCCAAGCATCACATGGGGCAGCCAAGCAATGCAACAGTTTTACAGGGGTCGGCACTTCCTCGCACAGCTTTTGTATACTATCGACAATATCGGTGGACTGTGGGTCTACCTTATTCCTAGACTGAAGAGCCAGCAGACTGACGACAAGTCCGGAAAAGGCCCTGCAAAGCACGCGAAAGCCCCTCCGCCTGCGCGCGGGAAAGCAGGCAACAGAGGTAGGGATGCCGTTGCAGGGCGGGTTGTAGATTTGCTGGACACGCTGCTGTTGTTGAGTCGTAGCGCCGCTCCAAACGTGCAGAACTGATGTTCTGCCGGCCGGCCTATGTCACGCCGGAAGAAGACACCGTGTCAGCAACCACTTACACAGTGCTTCTGCACTGGATCTGGACTCCCTTCAAACTTCTGCACCTTGTATCGCTTGCTATCATATACCACAGCGGACTCTATCCGGCAGTTTTGGCCTGACTCATTCCTGAGCCGAAATAGCCACAGCTCGGGGTCTCAATAAAGCCAAGTGCTGGTGCAGCCTACAGGAGCCCCTTCTTCCCACTGTTCCTAACGATTGAAGTTGCCTCACTCAGGCTGAGCGTTTGACAGATGAAATGTGTCAGTTGATGTGCAGTCGGCCTCCGAGATTTGTCGTCGTTTCGCTGGCCGCGCATGGGTGCCTCTTGACCCGCTCAAAGAAGAACCGTATACAGAACTCGAGGGGACTTACCAACTTCTCTCCTTCGACGCTGCAAGCATCCAAGACGATACAGCTCGCTCCACCGCACCAGAGAGCGTGGGTGGGAAGAAGACAGAACTCCCCAGCCCGGCAGTTGATGGCGGCACAGCGGAGGCGTTAGAGAATGCTGGCACCTGTCTGAAGCTCCGCATCAAGTTGAAAGAACGTACGTTTCCCCTGGTATATTCTCAGTTCAAAGAATGGATGTGGTTCTGTGAGGGCAAGCCTACCTGAGTGTCCTCCCGTATTCGCGCTTCAGTCCACTCTCCCGAGCTCCACGAAGTTGGAGCCCCGCTCAACCTTCCGGTCCCGTACAGAAGCAGCGACGTCTGTACTTTGCGCCCTCAGATTGAGAGTTTAGTAGTGTGCTCAGCGCATCAGCTGCAGCTCTCAAGTCTGCTTCTGTTCCTTTAGCTCTACGGCCTCTACAGCCGCGAAGTTTTCCCGTTCTCCAACAGGGCTACTCGGAGGACCTGGAGACAACTCCGTCCGCGCCGGACGATGCGTCAGCCCAGCACACGCCCTCTGACAAAGGTAGTACCACGACATGGTCAGCATTACCGTCAAAGGCATCTCTGAACGAGTTCAGATCGTGCGTAGAGAAGGGTATTCGCTGGATAGCGGCAGAGCTAAGCAGTGCTTTGCCCCCCGAGAAGCAGCACCTCCTGGCCGCGGCTATGACGTCTGTTGGTGCGAGTGCCCCCGTCGATGTCACGGAGGGGGTGGCAACAGAGGAGGCGGCCCGGAGTCTTCTTCTTGAGCAGCTGAAGCACAGTGGCTGCTACGACGAACTTCAGCGTAGAATCAGGAAGTCAGTAACCATGGTGCTTCGTGACAAGCTTCGGAAAGACGTTGCACTGACAGCAGCCGCGACGAAGGCGAGACGCGGTGACGAGCCGCAGGCGCTATCTGAGAGCATGCTACAACAGAGGCTGGACAAATTTCTCTCCGATACTTTCGTATTCTTGGTGGACACGATGCAGACAATGGTCAATGAAAAAGTTATGTAAGCAAACACCTGGACAGCAGCTCACTGTATCCGGTCTGTAGCTGGAAGAGAGTGAGTCCGACCGCCTAGAGAGTATGGCGGGCGCATTGTCAGTATAGCCAGACTTTCCTCCGTAGCAGAGGCTTTCCCTGTCTTATTTCTGTTATCCACTTCATGCTTACGATACCTCGGCTAACCCTCTGCGCTATGACAGTGGGCAGTTCGACAGACTGCCCATCACAAACTTGAAACGGTTCTACCGAGAGAAAAAGACACCCGCCCTTCTTCGCTCCTCTGTTCATGGCAAGTGGGCCGTCGCCTGTACCTGGCGAAGAAATTCGCCGACTCAGTGCCTTTTCGTGCTTCTGTTGTCGCAGGCATTGCCACAATTTACGGGAAAAGGCCGACGTCTTCTACACGGGCCCTGCTGTACCAAGAGTCCCAGGAAAGGACGAGTGCGCAGCCGCTGCAGCTCCTGAAGACGACTCGTGCCTCGCTAGGCTTTCCTTCGAGGCAGAAATCATCGGAGACATGGAAAGAAGTGTTCGTCTTCAGAAATGTCGCTTGCTATCCGAGTCAGGAAAAGACAACGCAGATAGGTGGTATGAGCTCGCGCGGCTTCTGATGAGAGCAGGAGAGGTTCACGTCGAGGAGGCTGAGGAAGCGCTGTGGAAGAGTATCAGCCTACAAGGTGGCCCTGAAAAGGTGTGTCGCGACGAGTTGGTTTACGGAGTCGAGGTCACCGCACTCCACAAACGTCAGTCACTTCGAGAGCCCGCAGCGACCCTACTCCGTAGGCTGTAACAAAAAAGTTTGCTTCGCGTGGCATGCTACCCTGGAGACAGGCAGTAGAACACCGCTACTCACTGCAGTAGTCCGCTGTCGCAATAACGCGAAATTGTACGGAGGAGCACTGGGGACTGCTGTTCGCGCTTCTAAACGGTGAAACCTTTTCAAGCTCTCGGCGCCTCCGGGTTGTGGTGCGTTGTAGGCCTCTCCGGAAGTTATGCTAATGCTTGGAAGCTGCCTTCTACACAGGCGTCGTTACCAGCAGGCCAAGTCCGCGATTTCACATGCAGTGAAACTCTGCGAAAGGCCGCGGGACGCAGAATCTTTTTCAACAGAGGACCGGCAGGAGATCCTCACAGCGCAGCCCGAAATGCTCGATAGGTCGCGGAGACAGTCGGCAGACGAAGGGGTAGCCCCGCCTGCGCAGATACTCCCGCTTTTCTTCCTTAGCATCTCTCATTACCTCTCGGGAGACAGACTGAACTTCGAGAAATACCTAGCTCTGACTTTAAAGCCCGCAATTTATTTCAAGCTTGGAGACATGAACGAGACTGAAAACGCAGAAGCTCTTCAGGCTCTGCAAGAGCCCGAGGAAGAACGCACGACTTCCGACGATAAGGCTACAGTTGCTCAGCCTCCAGTTACTTGGGCTGACGGCAGCTTTGACGAACTCGAGCAAATGGTACGACCTTGGACAACATATGTGGTGCACGTTCAGCGGCCAGCACGGGCTCCCGCAGGCATGACGCAGGGGCGCCGGTCACTCGGCCCTGCAGACACTTTTGCCGCCTCCGGCTTGGTTCAGTGGGTCACACAGGTGTCTCGAAGAAGCGGAGATCACAAGCGTGGTGTCAAGAAGGCGCTCCTCTGGAGCAAGATTCACTTCGGCACGCCAGGGGGCTGTTGCTCTTTCGGCGTGCGTCCTCTCGTTCTCTGCAGCTTCCAGTATTCCCGAGAAACACTTTCTATGAGCCAGCTACTATTGACTACCCCATCCTCGCCTTTCTGTTGATGCTGCTGAAGTTTGGATTCTCTTCGTTATGCTTGAGCTTCATTGATTGCGTCGATTTCGTTCACTCCGATACAAGACAGAGCGGCTTGTTTGCTTACATCAAGGCAAAGGCGCTCTTCCTCAAGAAAGGTGAGAGCACACGGGCTGCCGTTAGTAGTGTCACTCGCGCATTACTGCAACAAAATCTCGGACTTGTATTCCGTACGCTGGTAAGACACCTGAGACAAGGACTGCCCGGGTCGTTCCTAAGCCAGAGCTCGACTACGCGCCTCGCTAGCGGGAAACAGCTCTCTCACGGTGCACAGCTCGCTTCCACAAACAGGAGAGGAAGCTAGCCCGAGAGGACGCTGCCTTCTGCTGCGCTTTGCTGGTCTTTGTTCGTTCTAATCTTTACTCCCCAGACTTTCTTGGAGCGGCGAAAGAGCTGCACACAATTCTTCGTAGTAATCCCCGGCACCGAGAGGCACTCCCCTTACTAGCGGAGTGCTACGCTCGCGTTGGCGCCGTTCGGTCGGCACTGCGCTTCTTCCAACAAAGTGTCGACTTTCTTGACGAACCTCAGGACTGCGTTCTGTTCCTCCGTCTAGGAGAGCTGATGCTGAAGAGAAAGTACGTGTTATTACTGACGCGACGGAAGTGCAGGTCTGCTTCTGAAAGTGAGCATATCTAGCTGCAATGTCAGAGGGTGCAACACGGAATAAAGACTCTTTCCCCCTGTGCGTGAGAAATTCACGAGCGGCACAGCGCGATCGGAATCGCCACCAACGTACAAAAACGTTTACCCACTTGCGTCTGTGCTGCACTGTCCCGACCTCAGAAGCTACCAGGAAGCACACTTATTCTACAGGAGGTCTCTCGAGAAATCAGTAACATCTGAAGGCTGGCTAGGGGTAGCCATTTCCTTGTACCGGCTCGAACAGCTGCCTGCCGCTCTGGAGGCGGCGACAGTCTCTAATTGGCATGACCGCGAACGAGGAGAGACTTGGGGATACCTTGCCCTTTGTCTTCTTTCCATGGGAAAAGAAGGCGAAGCCAACTTGTGCACGCGATTTATGATTAAGAAGGGCCTGAGGAACACTGGTGTCGCTGCCCTGGGAGGTGCAGTAACTGTGAACCGTGGGATTAAAATGGATCCCGATCAACCGTATTCCGAGGTGACCACAACGGCGTATACAGACTGGGGGGGAGGCCTTCTTGTTGAAGTGGCTCACGCGTATCAATCAAGGCGCGACCACGAGGGTACAGAAACAGCGGAGGCGCTCGCGCGGGAAGCACTGAGGGAAGACCAAGGTGAGACGAACTACGGCTGAGTGCAGGCCACCAGCGTCTACTGTCTACTGCTACTTGACACCCGCGTCTTCGGTTGAAGCAAAGTTCTTAATCCGCTTCGCTACGCTGTCCAATCTCTTGATGGACTTTATAATGCTAGCTACCGCTACGGAGCAGATTACCATACAAGGCTCGCAACCTTCGCAGGCCACGTCGTATCCTCGGACTTAAAATGCTTTTTCATGCTTACCCCTACACTTAGGCAACGCCGCAGCTCGCAAGGTGTTGGCCGAGGCTTTAGCGGCGCAAGGCCAGGTGGAGGCCGCCGCTGCAGAGCTTATCGACGTAATGTCCTGGATAGTTACGCAATTCAAGGACGAGCAGTCGCGTGCGCTCCGCATTGTTTCGGAGCTTTCCGGTACGGATGACGACATCAAGTCACCCGGCGCCCAAGACACCGAGGACTTCAACCAAAATAAAGAAAACGTGGCAAAAATGCTCACCGAGGCGTTCGAACTGGGCTGCGCCTGTCTACGCCAGCTCGACCGGCCCCTCGAAGACTCGGCGCTCTGGCGCATGTACAAACAAAAAACTCGGGAGCTTGCCTCTGCCACTCAGAAGTCCCTCCGGCCGGGCGAGATGACTGACCGCGAGCTTGAGTCGGACCTGTGATCACGCGGGTGTCCGCTATCATACACTGTGTAAATTCCTCTGTCTTTGAAAAAAAGTGGCACGAGCTGTAGCGTGCTCCTCGTTCTTCACTACTCCAAATTGCAGGTCTGCTCACCTCGGCTGCTGGCCTTCCTCGTGTCCCGGCCCGTAGAGCCGCAGCCTGACACCTGCTGGACGAACACAGACCGTCCACCCGGGCGTTGGGA
>NW_027153729.1:79000-80678 GCF_002600585.1 Cystoisospora suis
GGGGGGGGGAAGGCTCGTGTGTGAAACCGTAGTGTTAGTTCACTCGTGGGTGCCTGATGCAAAACAGCTTTAACGCGCAGCATTCCTCGGATGCCACGTAGTGCACAACTGCACTGCTTGTACAAAGGATCTCTAAAACCTCTCCGGTACACCAACACCCCTCACTAACCGTTCGCTGGGCCGGAGTGAGCCCCGCAGGAACCAAACAAGAAAAAAGGCGCCTGCGTAGGTGCTTCTTCAAAGGGCTTCAGTGGTCGAATGTAATGACGGCTCTGACACTCCACAGAGCAGCGAACCGCGGGGAATCAGAGGCCAGGACAAATCTCCTGAGTCTAGCCCTCGCCCATCACTCCGGCGGCGGACAAAGCTCCACAATCCACGGCACTCTGGCGCAGCGTACCCCCGTGAAACAGAAGAGCGATACCCTAAACCTTCCTGTCCTCCCCGACAACGCCGGTAACGAGGCGTGCAAGAGACCTCCTCAGCTCATCTCCGAAGCCTACGGCTACCCGGTGTCTGTCACCCCATTAGTATTGTGCACCGCCCCGACACTGGACAGAGGCAGACCACAGGTCCACGCGACGAGAAGCTCCAACCATGGAGTCCTGCACAGTGGCAAAAAACGGTTAGAGGGACGTCATCCAGCCGGGCTGAAGCCAACTAGCATGGCCTCTCCGTTAGCCACACGCGATCACAGAGAGTGTTGTCAGGTCGGCTCTCGCACTCTGCGGCCTGGTTCACTGCAGAGCTGGGGAAACATTCAGAAACGTTTCCTAGGAAAGGCAGGCCGGGACACCGGTGCCGGACTTACCAGAGTGAACGCGAGTAAGGTGTACATAAGTCTAGGACACGCTTCGGATTTTGTTTTTGCTCCCAGGAACCGGTTGGCCAGCTGCCGACCGGTGCTCATGCAGCAAGCGTTGCCGGTTGCCGGTCAGTGGCGGCGCTTCTGAGTTCATGTCTTCCCCAGGTGCGACTTGCCACGCGCTGCATCAAGGCGCCAAGCATGCACGGAGGAGGGAGGTGGGAAGATACCCTCCTGAGTCATCTTGCGTCATCGAAGGCCGCTTCCGGTGGAGCAACGCACGACCCACAACCAAAAATCATCCGCAAGGAGCCAGCCAAGGCGTGTGAGGAGCTAGCGGCGGTGGTGCAGACGTGTCCTGGAGGGCGATCCCCCCCCCTGCGGCGTCGCTCCGCACTGCCACTCGGGGGGGGGGATGGCGTCGGTGGGAATGAAGAGAGCTGCGCCACTACAATCGTTGTTCGGAGTTTCCTTTCCACACTACCCTTGTTACGTTTGTGCCTTTCGCATTTTTGCTCCGTTAGTGTTGTCACAATGGTGGCGAAGAAGTCAGCGAAATCTGCGAAGCCCAAGGCTTCGGGAAAGAAGGGAAAGGGCAAGAAGAGGCGCGCGGAGTCTTACAGCACCTACATCTTCAAGGTTCTGAAGCAGGTGCACCCAGAGACAGGCATTAGCAAGAAGTCCATGATGATCATGACGTCTTTCATCGCGGACACTTTTGACAGAATTGCTTCGGAGGCTGGGAAGCTCTGCAAGTACAACAAGAAGGACACGCTTTCTTCTCGCGAAATTCAGACGGCAGTGCGTCTTGTTCTGCCGGGTGAGCTCGCGAAACACGCCGTCTCTGAGGGCACAAAGGCCGTCACCAAGTAC
>NW_027153729.1:80758-81982 GCF_002600585.1 Cystoisospora suis
AGGCTTCACTAGAAGCCACCATTGACGGTTTTGTGTATCATTTCCGGAGTTGCATTTGGCAGCGGATGTGTCGAAACGTTGCCTTTGGGGAGTTCTCCATCGGACCTTAGGCTTTGTGGAAGGGGGGGGAGGATGGATGAGTGCGCTGAGAGAAGAGTGGATCATCTGGTTCGGACTCAGCTCAAGCGTTGCAGGCGAGCCCTTTTGAAAACCGAGCTTGCATATCAAATGTTTTCTTGAAGGAAGCTTACAATTTTCTGTATGCGTTGACAAGCAGAGGGACGTAGCCGCCCGTGCTCGGGTCCCCTGCTCGAAAATGAGCCTCGCACGCTCCATCAGGAGCGGGTCAGGTCTCAGGCGTTACGTACTGAGGGGTTCTGTAACCTCGACAGACAGCAGAGCACTTGAACTAAGTTTAGCTGTTGTCTGGGCCTCAGCTCCAGGGGTGATTACGTCAGGAAAGTGTTTGCCGTTGTTGGTGTTTCGATGTCGCATTACACCGGTAGGACCCCGGGCATGTGACTTCCGAGGGTTGGCGTAGTACAGACACGACAGAGTCCGGAGGTTTCTCCGGGCGCAGGGTACCCACGTAGTCGGTATCACAATTCTATGGCAGTACGGCTAACACGTCTACGGATTTTCTGGCAGGCTGCAGAGGCAGTTCAACCATGCTCTCACTTGGAGCGGCGGCCGGGGAATGTGCGAGGTCGAAAGAGTAGAGGTAACATCTATAGTGTCACCTCCCATCAATCACTGATTCACGGGCAGCTATGAGGTTGAATACCCGGGCCTGCGAGGGGAAAGGCAGCGCCGGAAGCCGTCAAGAGCAACCTCGCAGTACAGTAAAAAGTGTCCGACAATGATCACTGCTCGGCAAGAACCTCTCAAAAGCCAACACTATTGCCCTCCGTTTACCGCTCGGCTCCTCGACCACCGTGCAATCGATGGCTTGAATTCTTCCCTGCAGGCGGGCCACGAGGTCACGGTAGGTCGAAACCCGGGCTGCATTCTAATGCTTCGTTAACTGGCACGGGTACCACAGTGGAAAACACTTTGAAGACGGGGGCGCAAATGAAATGAGCCTCTCTAAAAGGCCGGCTCTGTCAGCCCTTGGCTCGTTCAAGCGAAGTATTTGGGAGATGTCAGGCCTCTGTGAAAAAAAATGGCAATCAATCCTCGGTGTCTCGAGGGGTCAGCTACAGGTTCTATGGTGTAGTGGTTAGC
>NW_027153729.1:82030-82341 GCF_002600585.1 Cystoisospora suis
CTAGTACGAAATCTGTAGTCGAGCTGTGTTGCCATCTGCCTATTTTCTTCGCTGTGTTTCCGTCCCTCCTGCGCTTTTCCGCTGGTGGGATGCGTAAGTAGAAGAACGCCCAGCGAGGTCTTTAGGACTGGTGTGCTGAACCGTCATGGTTAAGAATATAACTGCGCGGCAAGAGTACGGAGTTACCAATGGACGAGTTGATTGCCCGGAACAACGTGTAATTCAATCGTAGCCATCTCCAGTCCGTGGTCCAACCATACACCCTGTGGGAAAAAACGCATTACCATGAGCGTTTGTGGTCTAGTGGTAGA
>NW_027153729.1:82363-96285 GCF_002600585.1 Cystoisospora suis
GTTCGATTCCCGGCAAACGCAGAGGACGTTTTCTGGCAAACGTTCCTGCTTTACGTAATTTTGCTCTGCCAGGCGTGGATGCACCTGAGGACAGCCCTGTGAGACCGGGCAAGCTTCGTATTTGGCAAGGTCAGCACTCACTTGCCGCATCTTGAACCTTGCCGTACAAAGTACGTCCCGCCTCTTCGTACAGCCTTTCGCTGCTTTCGACCTGTCAGCCGGCACTAACGATGCGAAACCGCTGCCGACAGAATCTGACACTGCCCGTACCACATTCCTTCATGTTGGCAACCCGTAAGGCAAGTACTACAACCGTTCACCTTGGCGGAAACGTGATCTTGCGGGATTACGGCCTGTGCTCGTTCTCAGAGGAAGAACGTGAGCTAGCTTGCTTTTAGAGAAACCTCCTGACGTAGTTCAAGGCTCTGTTAGTACGGGTGAGTCTGCAGAGCTGAACTGGGACAGTTGTATTAAGCACGTAGTTGACAGACTCCAGGCGGAGACGGATGCTGATCTCCGCCAGCTAACATTCCGCGAGGGACGTAGATGCTGGAATCTCCGCAACTAAAGCCAGTGCTTCAGACTCAAGGTGAACTGCTAGACCGAGCAACTCAGATCCAGCGCATCAGGCAGTTACCGGACGATCCTATTCTTTGACCGCTGCATAACTTTTAAAGTCCCTGTGTAGAGAGTAAAAACGGACACTTGCCACATACCGGTAGCGGTACAAAGTCACGTCAGGGAGTGCAGTTCACCTCCATTCCGAGCCACTACTCCTACGTGCTGGAGCTCAGCCGGGGCACTCGTGTCCGCAGCAGCGGCTACCGAGAGCCGAAAAAGTCTGCGGTTTGTTTGAGGGCGTGAGTACGCTCTCCGGGGAGGTTCGGAGAACCACAGCCTCACGGGACAGCCACTCCGCGAAGTTTTTCTCATCCAGCGTGTTGGCGTGTTCTTTTAGCATTAGCATTAGCGTGCAGCCTTTCAGCTCTGCAGGAAGAAGGAGAGTGGTTACTTGTAGCGTACACGTCGGCTGCAGCCAAGGAGCTAGCTCTGTGCTCGTGTGTCCTGGCCCGCCGACATAGCTGCGCGAACAGTTAGTTTACGAGACCGCCTCAGATCGTCTTCGGTGTCTTCCCCTATCGCTTTCGCACGCTTTTTGACTACAGTTTGACCTTCCCACATCGCAACTTCGGATCGCATTCTGATGTCTCCATCAGCGGCGTCCGGGGCGCAAATCGTCGAGTAACCGCGTAAGGGCCCCGTGAGTGCCGTGGCTTGTTTCTTAAGGTTTGTGCAGCCGACAGCAAACCGGGAAACGAGGAACGCAGACTCAATGTCTTCTCGGACAGTTACCCGTCGCCCGGTCACAATGCGTTCCGGTCCTGTATTTTGCAGCTCAGTTTCCTAGGCTGATTGATCGGGTGCCTTCCTAACATCTTGTCTTCAGCGGTGTGCGGCCAGGCAACACTCCGGTATCTACGACCCCTCAGCCTGGAAATCATGCAATCGCCGCCCAGTGAGCAGAGTTATTCTTTTTTCTTTTTCTGTTCTAGAAGGGCCGCTGCTGCGAGGAAAGATTCTTCACGGAGGAGGCAGAGAGCGTGCGTTAGCGCCTTGCTTTTGATCGTTGCAGCAGCTGGCCCAAGGAATGGATTCTCAGATGCCATCCTCCCTGTAAACGCGCAAGCAGCTGCAAAACCACACTACCGCCTTGCATCCGGAGACAAAGGCTATCTCAGAAGTTCCCAGCAAGCAGCGGGGGACTGGGAGCCCTCGGAGCATGCACAGTTACCTGGCAACCTGAATCTGGCAGCCCTTACCGTCATTCCATCACCCACCCAAAGTGCTGAAGCCCCCTCACTTGACGTCAGAAGCCTCTCTACGCAAGACTGGCATGCGCACCGGTCTGGTGCGACGTCGAGTATTGGGGTCACTGGCAGCTCAGCCGCTTCTCGTCGCCTGCTGCCTCCATTCAAACCATGGGGTCTCAAAAGCAAAAAAGAGCCCCCTCTATCTCCGCCTACCGTTCAGCTGCCTGTTCCTCCGGCACCTCTCGGTGGCGTGTACCTGGGTCCGCGGGCAGGGATTGTTAATGATCTTTACAGGGAGGTGTCTCCTCGTCCTGCAACCTCATACCTTATCGAAGAATCTCGGCTGCCTCCGCCGACAGCCACCGAGCTGATCGATATCGGAAACCAGCACAGGAAGTATCTTCTGACAAATCCCAGTGAGATTCTGCCACCGGTGCCCCGGGAGCCTCCCCTGGATTTGGAAGTCTTAGGTCCGCCAAGTACACTTGCCGGTGGACACGACACGGTATTTTTCCATGACTTCACACCGATCCAGAACGCACGCCATGAGCCGGCGGAGAGAGAGGAACCTACTCCTCTAACCCCCATGCTTCCGGGATCACGTGTCCCGTCATTGCTCGAGAGCGGTGCCAGTCCTGTCGCCACCCCTGGCGCTACATCGCTCCTTGGAACCGGACCAGCGGGTACCGGTGGGGGAGCGACAACTGCTGCAGAAAGAATCCCTTACGGCCACGGACCACTGGGTTACATAGAGCACGGGCACATTCCCAGTTCTCCTCTGCCGTCTGAGGCTGCCGCTCATTCGGCACCGGCCGACCACGGCGGGTCGTTCGGCGCTCAGTGGCCGGCCGACCAAGCAGCGCATGGTTTTGCGGACCCGTCTCCACATGCTGTCGCCTCTGGGGAGAGCGATGGTTTCAAGGCTCCTCCCCATTCCCATTTGGGATATTACTCTCCTATACGTCACCCTTCCGGTCCGGCTGGACCTCACAGCCATGCGGCAGCAGCAAGCCAACATGTAGCTCAGCTGGTAGGGGGCGGCGTAACAGAGAGCCACCAGCACCGGAATAACGTCGTTGGACTGCCCCATGGACACCCGAAATCAGTGCCAGCTGTATGGGTGACCGCGCCGGACGAGAAGAGATTTCATGTGCTGATGGCGGAGGCTCTTTACCTTGTGTGCCTGCAGCAAGCACAGAACGGCTATCTTTCGGATAGCCAGCAGCAGCAGTTAAAAGAGTGCGTCGATGAAATGGAGTCTTACGACGGTCCAAGTAAAGGTGCTTCTGTTTCCTTCTTCCACGGGCAAAACTCGGCATATCTAGCAAAGTTCTGTCACCTCCCTTATGCCGCATCGGAAACGACGCTTCAGACAGGACAGGCGACTCCTGTTTCGGCGCCACCTTCCACCACCCCGTCCGTGCCTGCTCCTGAGTCGAGCGAGGAAACGGGGGAGATAGATGGACAGGTCTTGCAGAATGTCCTCGAGTCTTTACTTGCGGAGTTGCAAAAGGAAAGTGAGGCGCTGGAAAGTCAGCTGCAGAATGAGGAGCAACTCGACGCTGCCGAACGTGAAGAAGTAAAGCAAGAAATGTCTCTTCTCGCCCAGGATATCGACCTCGTAACGGGCAGCCTCGAGCGTCTGAAGGCGGGCACGTTGTCTCAGGAAGAACTGAAGCATCTCTGGGCTCTGTTGGCCCAGGACGAGACGGACCCGACCCAAGATGGCAGCGCCGACTCCCCGACCGACCCAGCCAATGCCGCGAATGCAACTGCGGCGGCGACCGCGGGCGCCTCTGGAGCAAGCGCTCGCAGTTCAGAGCCGCCACCTCCCGTAATCGTCCGTAATCCCTACTATTTAGAGGCGGGAGTGAGGGAGAAAAAGGGCGTTGTTCATCCGAGCTCTGCACACACCTTATCTGGTAGTATTGTTTCGGCTCACAGTGGGTTGAAACACGAGATAACACCGACCTTTGCGCCGGCGTTCGACGCACACCTCGTATCTGGGGTTGCTTTTCCAGATCATGCTGGAATCCGACACCACCCAGTGCCTACAAGCACTAGTCACCATCAGCATTCCCATAGCTTCCTGGACTCGCACGCCCACACTGGCGCAAGACACGCGCTAATGGCGGCCATCCTGGAAGGAGCCATCGAGATCAAGATCCGCATACTCAAGTCGATGCACGAGCTTAACCACTTGCTGGAATCAACAAATATGCCACCTGAGAGGCAGGAAGAGGCCCGCGAGCTTCTCAAGTACCTCAGTGGGGACCTGGAGAAGTTGCATCAAATTGTGGCCCACGTGGAGGCTGACGAGCTATCCATGGACGACCTGCTGTATATATCTGTTGAGCTGGAAGCCATTAGACGGCAAGCGAATGGGGACGAGACTCAGGAATTCAGTCAGCCTGGTAATGGCGATTCTTCGGGTGGTTCCGGAGTGCAGATGCCCCCTTCTGGAGCAACGGGTTCTGCCGCCGGCTCTCCACAGCTGGCTTCAGTGCCGCCAGGCACCTTCGAAGCGGCTGGACCGGGCTCTGCAGGAGCAGGCCGGAGCTCAGCCGGCCGAGACGGCCCACCGCACGCGCGGACAAATGTTTACATTACCATCAACATCGACGACAAAGGGGATGTGTCGGCCGATACTGGAGGAGGGAGTTGGAGACCATGAACTTTGTCAGAGAGAAGAGGCACTTTTTTGTCTCCCGCCGTAGCCATGGGGACAAGGTTTTGCATTCTACAGCTTGTTTCCGACTGCGGTTGATCCAGTGATTCAATGACCCTCTGTGCTTGTCGCCAAGATTACGTACATCATCTGCTGAACTGCGCCGGCACGGTTGTCGGTGCTCAATAGGGTTCCCGAAATTATCTCAAGTCCGTTAAAGGAGAAGTACCATCAATGCCAGATTTGTTCAGCACCTTGCCCCCTCACGCGATAGGAAGGCCAGGATATAGTCACCTCTGCTTACATTGAACCCCGTTGGCGCCTCCGGTCAGGAAGTACTTCGAGCCTGTGCTGGCTCTACTAGCTGCGCGTAAAGAGGCGTCCAGTTCCTTTTGTCTACTCAGATCAGCCACGCACTTGGGAGTAGAAGAAAGCGTTTCTCGGAGACTTCTACATACACAGCGTCTCTAGTTGCACCGCTGAAAGAGAAACAACCCCTGCCGCAGCCACTTCGCC
Source organism: Cystoisospora suis (assembly GCF_002600585.1). NCBI lineage: Eukaryota > Apicomplexa > Conoidasida > Eucoccidiorida > Sarcocystidae > Cystoisospora > Cystoisospora suis. The sequence goes on from NW_027153729.1 coordinate 87,359, forward strand.
GCAGTCCTGAGAGAATTCTGCCCCCACTGCACTATATTAGGCTGAGTTTTCCGAGCGGGTCGTTCTCGGACTTAGTACTTGAAAGTTTCTGTCAGTGTAAGGGCAACCCGACTACGCTATGAATTTTGACACTCTGTGCTGAAGAACTCGAGGTCACATAACAGGTCTCTGCAAACCCGCGTACGACAGAACCTATCTTTAATGTAGGCCCTCGGCGTCTACATACAAAGAGGTATGCCAATCTGCCTGAGCATATATATGCGTACGTATGGGAGTCATTATGTCACTACGAGTGAGAAAATCGCGAAGAGTCTAAGGCTGCCCCCGATCGAACATCCGCAAACCCGGTGCGTTGACTGGAGGCCTCTTAACTCTTAAAGAAATCAGCTCTCGAGGTGACCGACTCTGTTCACGTTTGAGAAGCTGGAGACAGCTTGCCTACCTTAAGTGATTGTCTAGTTGATATTGCGAACTGACTAGTGGTGACCGATCGATTCGAACAACTCGCCTGACACCCCGGCGAAAGAAACAGAGACTTGATCCTGTCGGCCTGAGATATCGAACCATCTGATCTTCTGATACAGTATACCACAGACCTAACTTTGGCCCTTTTCTGACTGATTCGATCCAGTGCTACTCCTCCATCCGTTTAGAATGTCAGTAGATGTCCAACCACGTTTTCATCCGACAGAGGAGGACGGGGTTTTCTTGAGTCACAGGAATGCAGTACGCACTCGTGCGAGTCCTACCAAGCTTGGACTTCTTTCTTTATCTTCCTGTTTTCTTCTCTCACTCTCTCTCCGCTCTTGTCCTCTGCAAAACGGGCCGCTGGTTGAGCCAAACCAAACCGAAGTGAAGCATCCGAGGAAGACAAGCATTCACCGAGGAGCAGTTTCTGTTCCCGCGTATCTTTGAAAATGACCTATCGCTTGTCTTGTCTTCTCTTCCTTCGATTTGATTTCTTTGGGAAGAAAAAGTCTATGCGAATAAAAAACACTATGCTTGTCTAACTAGTCTCACACTCCCTTGCTTGCTCCTCCTGCTTCCGCGCATCCATCCACCTGCCAAAAACGGAAGAGGACTTCTGCCATACCACCCGGGTGACTGATAGTGGTGGTCTTCACTAATTCGACCGAACAAACAAACTGACATGTCGCTTCCTAGGTCAATAGATATCTCACGCTGCTCAGTCTCGTCTTTTTGTGCGTTCTTTCTGCTACAAGAGACGGAGAGCTCAAAGATTCACACCGGAGTTCGGGAGAAACAGCATTAGAGTCCTCCAAAGCATGTGGTCTCATTGCCTTCGTGGAGAGAATGTATCCTTACAAACTGTTTGTTTGCGCTTCACCGTGGGTTGTCTTGAGACATGGATTCGTCATACCACAGCCTTGAATGACTTCAAAAATAGACATGAATGAAAAATCAAAGCCTGCTATAGTTTTCCACAACTTGCCTCCGCACTCAAGTGGACAGAAACCTCGCACTCGCATCCACTCGTCCTGGGCAAGCGATCAAAAGGAGTAGTTAACCGGCAGGTGCCAGGAGCAGTCGCTCATCTCTCTCCCTTCTGTCTCCCGTGGTGTTCTCTTCAAATAACGCGGATCTTAATCAAACCTCGTAACGTACGAGAACCATTTGATCACTCCGTTACCACTCCGCGCCATCGATAACGTGAAGGTATATCTCTTTCTATACACATCGATACATAAAGACGTACCTACACCGGCCTCCATGAACGTCATAAGACTTCCCCCCTCCCATCATCAATCACCCACTGGACTCCTCTCTGTCATAATGATGATGTGCAGATATGTATCTATCTTATCTATCTACTTAACTTCAGCGTATCTATCCATCTATCTATCTTTAGTCTATCTATCTACCTGTTGGTGTCTCTCCAAGTCCTTGAGTTATTAACTATCTCGTTTGATCTAGCAAATAGAATAGGAATTTTACGTTGCGTGCGCATTCGTTTTCTCACATTCTTTTACAATTGAGTCTGCGTGAAGATCTACAAAACACATCACAACTCTCATTATTTCCTCGTTTATTCATCAAACATTCTCCCCCCTCTCTCCCCGTCTTTCCTCTCTCTCTTTCTCTACTCAACTGGGCCTCCCGCGCTTTCTTCACATCCGATACGACTGTAAGGAGGACTACGAATAAGAACAGCTTATTGATAGTTCTATAAAACGACTCAAAAAAAAGTCAACTTTTGGAAGAGATGGAATACCAATCTTCTTGTAGGACTTCCATCTCTCAGTTTACGAGTCCTGCAGTTTATAATCTCTCAAAACTGAAGTGTACATACACCACCAATCAACCGTAGCTCTCCCGTAACTACGTATCTTTCCTTTCTACATTCATCAGTACATGTGGGGAGAATCACCGAGAAAATACGTCTCTCTTCTCTGCTGTTCTTTCTTTCTTTCTTTCTTCAGGAAGCTCTCAAGAATGTTCCAGTGAATGTGTGGTGGAGAAGGAAGAAAGACAAACAATCAAGCAGTGCTCCTTGAAACCTCTTCAGATCCAAAGAAAAAAAGTAGAACCACCATCCGCACCCCCACCTTTCATCCATCTGTATCTCTATGTCTCTAACTATCTCTTCATCTGTCTCGAACTCTATCATCTTCTTATAATTATTCTTCTTTTCTGTTTGTCGTCATCTCGTTCTCTTTCTCCTCCTCCTCCTCCTCTCACATCATCTCCTTCCCATTAATCTCAGATGTCTGTACACTCGGTGTCTTATGACACCTTATCTCCTCGTGTTCTCTCTGCTTCTCAGTTTCTTTCTCCTTCAGATTATCTCTTTGTTGAGATCTTCTTTCTTTCCATCATCCTAACCATCTATTTCTCCTTTCCTACCTGCTCTTCGAGAATCTTCATCTCCCTCCTACGACTATAACGAAGTAACTCACCCCTTGTATTATCCTTCTCAGTCAACTTCATTCTTCCGGTATATCCACCTACCATCACTAATGCACTCCATTCATCTCTCCATCTCTTCCTTTGTTTTTAATCATTCTTCTTCTCTCTTCTTGCTCTTCTTCTTCTTCTTCTTCTCCTCCTATCTTCTTGTCTATACTCCGTCGTCTCCCTACTAAGACAGGTAACGGCTGGGGATGATGAAGAGTAGAAGACATTTGGCTGGATCTATTCAGAGGAGTTACTTCGGCAGGAAGAGGACAAGGGACGAACGGATGGATAGAAGAATCATCTTCATGGCAGACAGCGTTGTTCAAATGATTAAGAGGACCTGTTGTTGCAGGAGGAGTAAACGAAGAAGCCTTCTTATCATGAGAGGATACCATGATCATAGGTATACCATTCTTCTTCTTACTTTCATTTAGATCTCCATCCAGCTTATCAAAAGCATCACCCTCATCTTCTTCTTCTTGAAGTAGATCTATCTTTTCCTCACGATTCTCCCGCTCGTCATCTCTTTCTTCTTCTTGTTGGTCGGCTCCAGGTGGGTTTCTAGAGTGAGAAGGGTGAAGAGGAAGTAGTGCATTTTTCTTCTCCTTGACACTATGACCGGCAATCTTCATCGGATCCTTCTTACCTCCATGATAAGAAGGATCTACACCATTCCATGCGAGAGACGAAGAAGAAGAATCTCCATCATCATGAGAAACATCGACAGATCGCTTCTTTCTCTCTCCATTGAACTCTTCTTCTTCTTCTTCATGATAATGATGATTTGTATGGTTTCTCATCATCTCGATGCCTTCGCCGAGATCTCTCACCTTCTCTCCTCTTTCATCCTCTACCTTGACTTCTTCTCCTCTTCTTAAGTCTTCTTCTATCTTCTTCACTCCTTCTTCTTCCTCTTCTCTTTCTCTCCCTTGTTGTTCTTGGCGAGAAGAAGAAGAAGAGGCGTAAGACACTGTTCTCCTCTCTTCTTCTTCTTCTTCCTCCTCCTCCTCATCGAAATCATCTTCAAAGACTTCTGATAGCCTCTCTAGCTCTTCTTCTTCTTCTTCCTGTGTTCTGACAACTACACCTAGAGATCTTCTTAAACCTGCCCAGGAGAGGCCTCCTGCCACCCCCCTTCCTGTTCTTCTTTCTCTCCTTTCCTCTTCTTCTTCTTCCTCTTGTCGAAAGGAAGAAGAAGACGTAGGAACCATACGTATGTACCTGGTAGAAGATCGAGTAGACACACGATCAGCTCTTGGTCCATCCCCTCTATCATACAAACTCCTCTTCTTCTTCTTATAGGGACCTGATATAGACGGAGGGGTAGAAGTCGCATCAGAAGAAGAAGACAACGCATTCTTCTTTCTTGCTAAGTTTGTATTCTCGGCTACTCCATGAGTCGCATTAGAAGAGGTGCTTCCTGTTGATAGCGTGGCTAGCCACCGACGATGGCTAGCTGATGTCTCATGAGATGGTGCTGTGGGGGGGGGAGATGAAGAATCGGAATCGAATCGTCTGTTGGCAATGAGAAATCTCCGATCTTTCATCGCGAACCTCATGCTGGGCTTTCCCGTGATCGTTACACCTGTCATCTCTTCTCTTTCTTCTCCACTCGATTTCGTCTTGAATAGAACAGAAGACAGACGTCCTGTCATTTTCCCGCCAGACGACGATGAAGATGAAGAAGAAAGATTCTCTTGTTCTTCTTCTTTCCCCCCTCGTGGTCTTCTTGCCGCGTTACTTCCTGTAAATCTTTCTCTTTCTCTTTGTGGTGGTTGAAGAGAAGTTGGAGGAGAAGAAGAATGAAATAGAAAGGAAAGTCTTCTTCGTACAGGAGACCACCATACAAAAGAACGATGAGAGGAAGAAAACGGCGGGAGAGGAACACGGGGGGGGGGTGCATGAAGAGAGACAGAGCGACTATGGCGATAAAATGGACGATGATGTGTGAAGACAGGGATCATAAATCTGAAAGAAAAGAACAAGAAATCCGGCAGGCCATGATCGATAGAGAGAGAAAGAGATATAGAGCCAAAAGATAAAGAGATACAAGAGAGAGATATATACATCTATATATAGAGAGCCAAAAGACAAAGAGACACACGAGACAGAAATCAAGAGGAGAGAGAGATAACTGGCGAGAAGAGACGCAGTTGTACAAGAAGAAGACTGTAATTGAGAGATAGAGTAATATCGAAGAAGAGGAGAAAGATGAAGATGGTATCATGAAAGAAAAAAGAAATCTTGAACAAGGCAAGACAGAAGAAAACCATCTATCTACGTGTTACATGACAGAGATAGATATAGACATATCCACACATCCACTACTACTACAACGCCCTTCTTCCTCACTCTCCTGTCTCTCTCTCTCTCTTATCGAGAACAAGCAAAAGAAGAGACGAAGAAGAAGAAGAATTTTCACTCTTCTTTCTTCGGGTCTACTAATAGGAAGACACGACTGCCTGGTAATGATGACGGTTATGTGAAAGAAGAATCTCTACATATTTGAATTCTATATTGCACATCCGTCAGATCGACTGACGAACAAAAAGACATGCATGCAGCCATGTCTTTTCTCTCTCTCTCTTTCGCACGAGGAGATAAAAAGAGACGTAAATCTTTCCCAAGCATGAACAGTGAAGAAGGTAAACTAGATCCTGTGCGAAGGAAGAAAGAAAGAGGTGAAAAAGTATCCTATGATGTATCGACGTACTGCCTATCTACACTATACAAAGAACACACATCTATAAATAGATACACTGTATACACACCTCATCTTCACTCTCGCCTGTCTTCACGAAAAAGAAAGAGAGACAGCGCAAACACAAGGCACCACTCTAGCGATAGACACGAATGCCTACTACCTATACAAGTGTATAAATATGCATGTATGAGTATGTAGGTAGTCTGTAGATCTATGTATTGGTATCATGCGTATGTGTAGGTAGGTCCATATGCATGCATCGATGAGAAACTGTACATACCGCCGATCAATTTGTATGAGAAGTCTTTTGAGTCCCCCGCATGTTCCTCTTGTCACAGCTTCTAAGCTTTCTTCTTCTTCTTCTTCGTCGTGAATATCATCCTCTTCGTCGTGAGCATCCTGATTAGCGTTCCCTGGTCTTATGATGGGATCTCTTCTTCTCGTATATCCTTTCTCTCCTCCTTCTTCTTCTCTCATTAGCACATTCCTTGATCCCACACCTCCACGCTCTTGTCTCCCTTGCAATACAGATAAGTCATACCTCGCTTCACCTCTATAGCGAGAGCTCCCCTCTGCACCCCCGCATGCACGACTTCGACCGTAGAGCTGTCTGCAACTCTCTTCTTCTTCTACTACTAAGGCACCACCTTTCTTTCTTCTTACACCTCCTGGGGACAGACAGAAGAAGAAGAAGGAGAGAAAGAAAAAGAAAGAAGGGAAGGACAAGAACAACCCGAAGGAGAAGCTGTAAAGAAAAGAACTAGATCTCACGTCGTATGCATGCAGGTAATCCATATGAAAAGACACACCTATGTATATGACATACCTATGTAGATACGAGGTGGGGTCGTTTACTCCTGACTTCGTCTCTAAGGGTTATCTCCGAAAAAGCTAGTTGCGGACTGACGGGCTTCTTCCCTGCATCTCCTCACGACGAAAGAACTCTCTGTGGACGAAGACACCTTGCAGTCACCTTCACTCCATATCGCCATCATACACGCTGCTTCTCTACATGACTATGTATGTATGAATATGTATGTATGTATATGTATGTATGTATGTCTATGTATGTGTATGTATGTATGGTAGGGATACCTGTGGTAGTTGTGGTAATGAGGCTGGTAGCAGTGGTCGATCGAGAGGGAAGAGAAGCAAGTGCTTCCAGAGAATTCTCAGGAGGATGAAAGGAGGAGGAGCCCCCTCTTTGGTCGTAATGCCGATGACCTCTTCTGCCTCTCTCTTTAACTTCTTCGTATTCTCCTCCTTCTCCTCTGTGTTTCTCGAAGATTCCTAGACGATCTAGGAAGTACACAAGCGAGGGGCCTAGAGAAGTAAATCAAGAAAAAAGAAAAGAGAAAGAAAGACAGAAATCTTCTTCACATCTCTACTGAAAGGAGAAACCAGTCTGGGCCAGGGGTTGAGAAAATAAAAAGTCAAAGATCACGACAGAAAGACAACGATGCACATATAGAGATGTATATCTACACATGTATACATGCCTCTACAGATATATATATATATATATACGTATACATGAGATAAAGAGATGGATAGATGAATAAAGAAAAGCTTCTTGACCTCCATAGAGGTGTGTATGTACACCCCAGCATTTCTCTAGATGATGGAGAAACACTCCAACTTCCTTTGAAGCTCTCTCGATCTACTTCGAGATGTATCTCTATCTTTTTGTCAAGAAGAAGAAGAAAAAGAAAACATAAAGAAGAGAAAGAAAGAGAAGTGAAGAGAAAACCAACGGTAGAATTCTCTAAACAGCTGATGACAACGATGAGAAGATTCAACAGGTTACTTTCTCTTCTTTATGTTCTCTTCTTGCTTTCTTTTTCTCTATGTTTCTTATTCTTTTTCTTCTAGACAGAAAGATAGAGATACATCTCTCGAAGTAGATTAAGGGGGGGGATAGATCAAGAAAGACGGGTGCCATCATTTTCAAGATCACTGAGTGAATGAGATGCACAAGAGGATACAAAACAACATCTACAGAAAGTCTTATGCTTATTGGAGTGTACGTACACCTCGTCCTCATAGCACTGTCATTCAAAGAGAAAACATGGACACACACAACTTCCTTCCTTCACTCCAAACTGCCTTCCTTTTCTTCTCTCAAAATACGACGATCCAAAAACAAGCACCTCCACATACCTCTAACATTGTGTATACACTACACATATATATATATATATATATACGTATGTATGTTTATAGTACGTATAGATTTGTCCCGTCTCTATATGTAGGTAGTAGTGCTGCTGAAGAAGTAGAACTCTTTGATCAATACGAAAATAACATTCTGTAACCAAAAGAGACAGAAGAAGAAGAAGTGAAGAGAGAGAAGAAGAAGAAGACTTGCTTCTCTCATTCTTCTCTCTTCTTCTTTTTCTTTGTTCTGAATGCCATCGTCTTTAACGACGCTAGCTCTTCAATTTCAAACAGAAGAACGCCCCTGGCCTTGTTGCGTATGTAATGCAAGAGAGTCCGCAAGAATCCATTCATTGAGAAGAGAAGAAAAACGACGATAAGAAGAGAAAAGAGAAAGAAGAAAGTCAAGAGAAAGAGAGAAAGGAGAGAGAAGGGAAAAGTAAGTCACTCAGGACAACAAGAGAGAAAAGAAAGGAAGCAGAAATCTCCATGAAACAACACAGAGAGACAGATAGATAGATGCAGTTGGAGAGAGACGGTAGACAGGTTGATGTGTAAAAGAAAAGAAGGAGAAAAACTCTTTCTTTTCTTTCTTTCTTTTCTTTGTGTGTGAATGGCCGTACCTACAACGAGAATCGTGAAGAGAGCTAGATAGAGAGTTAAAGAGAGAAGAGCCGCTCCCTCTCTCCCTCCGAAATCGCGTCGAGCTCTCTCTGACAAAGCAAAGGCTTTATCAAAAGAAAGAAAGAAAAGAAGAAAGAGATGAGAAAGAAAGAAGGAAAGAAACAGAGAAAGATAGGACAGAGAAGCAGGCAAAGGAAGCAAAGAAGAGAGAAGAAAGAGATCGATGAGAAACAGAGAAGAAAAAGGAAGAGAGAGAGAAGATAGAGAAAGAAGAAGAGAAAGATGACTGGAGAAAGAGATAATCCATAAGGCAAAAGAAGAAGAAGAGTGTTTTGAGAAAAAGAAAAAGAGAAGAAAGAAATACCAACGAGAAAGAAGAAAAGAATGAAGCCTTCCCCGTCTTATTCCTATGATGAGTTCGGAGAAACATCAAGGGGAGACGAAGAGAGAGAGAGAAAGAGAAAGAAAAAGAGAAAGAGAGAGAGAAAGAGAAAGAAAAAGAGAAAGAGAAAGAGAAAGAGAGAGA
>NW_027153729.1:96336-96505 GCF_002600585.1 Cystoisospora suis
AGAGGAGGATCTTTTATATCAAGTAGAAGCACCGGGTTCATGACAGACAGTAGGCAACTAAGAAGATTTCTAAAAGAAGCTCGTGAAAGAGAAATACACAGATAGAGAGAGAGAAAAACAAAACGGAGGGGCAATATCTACATGGACAATATCTATCTATCTATCTCTC
>NW_027153729.1:96564-98096 GCF_002600585.1 Cystoisospora suis
TCTATCTATCTATCTATCTATCTATCTATCTATATCTATCTATATCTATCTATATCTATCTATCTATCTATATCAAAGTAGGACTTGAAACTCTTTCTTGATCTTCTTTTTCTTCGGAACGGATGAAGGAACAGAAAAGACACGTGAGAAAGGAAGAAAACGAAAGAGAAAAAGACAGCTACAGATGACAACCAATGCTAAATACTGAGAGTGTCAATTGAGAAGAAAAAAGGACAGAAGAGAAGAAAACTGATAGAACACAGAAGAAAGAAAAATTGAAGTGAGCTGTACATACACACGTGTACAAGTAAGACGCCTTAAACACGGAGAAACGCAATGGGAAGGGGAAAAGAAAGAAAGAAGAAAAGACAGAAAGAAGAAAGAGAGGGAGAAGTTGAACATGTGTCTTTTCTTCCCTAAGTTGTTACTTGCTCTACGTCACACCCCCCAAACTCTCCTCTCCAAAGCAGGTACAGTAGACATACATACATACATATATACACAAATTATATCGCCTTTACACACGTATCTAGAGATATCTATATAGATCTATATCTGTAAAATGCAGATCAATACATATATATCTATATATATTTAGGTGCCTACAAAACATGATAATGTTGATCTCTATCTATGTATGAATAACACTCGAATAGGAAGATATATACCTGTATCTATGTATATACGGACCTACATATATATATATATATATGCATATGCCTCTATGTACATACATATGTATATATATATATATATATGTATGTATGTTTGTATGATGGTATCTGACTACCACCCGTAACAGCTACAGAAAGAAGAGGACAACGAACGAAAGACAGAGACAAAGAGAAGAATCGACTTTTTTTCTTTGTTTCTTACCTATAGCTCCTCGTAGGCCGCAAAGAATAAGAGCGATTTGTTGGTTGGAGGTGATTCGAGAGGAGTTACGAAAGAAATTGATAAGACAGCAGGTAACATACACACTTACACCTCGAGCTGTAAAGGTCGCGATAAAACCGAGCGCATAGAGACCTATCGAAGAGAAGTCTTCCCCTTCATAGTGCGTATCAAATGTAAAGACAGCTAAGCCAAGAAAGACGAAGACCACTGTCTCTGCAAGGAGGGAGAAAGAATTGAAAACACCTGGAGTAGACAGAGACAAACAAAAGAAAAGAGACAGAGAGAAAAGGAGATCTTCAGAAAGATATAGATCAGGAGGAGAGGAAAGAAAGGGAAGAAGATAGACAGGAGAATTACCAGACGAAAGCATGAAAGAGAAAGAGACAAAGAAGAGAAAGTTGGATGATAGAAGAAAAGATAGACACGTATGTCTGCATGAATGGATGGATAGGTGTAGAGAATCAACGACTTGCCTGTCAACTACTGAGACTCCTACCTAAACAGATATAGACACGAACACATACATACACATATACATATACAAGTAAAAAAAGACAAGAGTGCTATCTATCTATCTATCTTCAATCTATCTATCTATCTTTAATCTATCTATCTATCTTTAATCTATCTGAAGA
>NW_027153730.1:0-34332 GCF_002600585.1 Cystoisospora suis
GTAAACTAGTCTTAAACACACAACACTCTGCTTTACTTCAAAAGCGAGTATCCTGGGTGATGCACAAGAAGTGTTGAGGTCCTTATGCGTGTCCGCATCACCGGAGATCCACAAAACCAGGAGTGTCACCACCACTGGTACGGGAGCGCTGCCGGCGCATTGCGCATCAGTTCAGGTCAACCCTACACTCGAGAGCAGCGTCTCCCCGTAGAAAACCCCCCTGCTCGTGGCTCTGGTCATCTCTGCAGGTTCGGCTGGCGGCGAAGTATATGAGTGAATAGTGCGATGAACGCTGCAAAGAAAAGAAGCCAAAAATGGCTTCAGTGCTTAAGTGTGCCCCGATTGTGGTGTACGCGAGAAAGTAGAGCGTCCAGGAGGCTAATAGTGTTCCAGTGAACTGCATTTAGGAGTACTGGCCATGAAGGAAAGAAGCCTGTAGCGCGTAGTTGCTCTGGGACGTGCGGTGCCCTAACAGACGTCGCGGTAGTGGGAAGACGCTCGTCCTGCTAGGCCCAGGCGGAGACTGTACAAAGGTTGCTCCAGGGTGGCGGACTCTAGCGCATCGGCAGACAGAGGTTCCTGGTCAGTAAAAACGAAAGCGAATTAATAACTCCCCCAGCTAAAGAGTACTGTCTGTGTTAAAAATAAAAAAGTAGTCAAGCAACACTCACGGGCGCTCAGGACCTGCCAACAGCATGGATTGCCGACTTTGTCGTCACCTCTGGGTTACAGCGAAAGTGTCTGTCTAGTGTGATGGCGCCAGGATCAAGCCGCCGTCACCATCAAGGCACTGGCGACCCTTACAATGACGCCAGTTGTTGTTGTACAGCGGGTTCCACAGTCTTTATGGAATAGCGTGGACTCTCCGGAGCGCTCCCGACAAGCTGCAGCCAGAGCTCTCACAACGGTAGGGCGACACAGGGAAAAGTACCTCAGCGCTTTAACGTCGCCACATAATGATGTGTATGTATGCTGTCGTCTCTAGAAATCATAATTTCCCCAAGCGGGAAATAAAACCGTCATCGAACCAGCATCCCGTGATAACTCGCCGGGGCGGCCACGACAGACGAGTGGACCACATGTAGCAGCACGCCAGCTAGTGCGAGATAGTCACCCGAAGGAATTAGGCACCGCCGGTGGCAAGCCGCCTGCGAGAACGTCTCCCTGGGGCGAGCTTGCTTCTTCCGACAAGCGTCTGGGCAGTCCTCCTCTGTCCTATTCCTTTGGTCGCCCTCTTGCGTTTGCTCCGCCTTCGTTCGTGGCTTTCTCCTCCTCACGACTTCCTTACTCTTCAGAGAAGGACGAAGTTAGATAGACTCCATTCCCTCCAGAAGCTCGCATGCTTGTTCCCACGAACAGCGCTGAAAGTGGAACAAATTACCCGTACGAGGATGAGGTTTCAGCCGTGCCAGCGTTCTCAGGGACATGATTACGCTAGACCACTGGCCGAAAAACTGGCTGCGACTCCACCAGGACCCAACCACTACAACCTGAGCTGCACAGCTGAACAACTGAGCCCCTGTAGCCCCCTCGTGTCGGGCGGACTCCTCAAAAACACACCCCTGTCCCATTTTGAGCCAGACGGCTCGAGGCTCGTGAGCCCTCGCACTCTCACGACTCAAAAAGATACGTCAGACTGCTACCATGTTTTACCCACTGCTGCGAGGGCAGCCCCCTAAAGAAGGCCGCAGACGAGAATGTCGTGTCCTCTCCCAGTTCTTCGTTCCGAGGACAAGTAAATTCAATCTAGGAATCGCTGTCAACCGCTGGCTAGCAGCCCCTGAGAACTGCTTCCTGTCCTGTGTCACGAAGCGTCCAGGTAGCAGCTTTGACTCACCTCAGTAGCTCTAACGTTCAGTTTTGTACAAGGGATACCTTCAGTGGCACCCCAGCCTTTGTCCACGCTCAGACGCTCAGTGCTACCCGTAGCAGCTGGAACGGGACATATATCAGGCGGGCGGCGCCGACAAACGAATTCCAGGGAACTGGACGTAGAGAGTCCCTTTGACCGGCCGAGGTCACCCGGATATCCAGCTGTAAAGGTTCGGAGAAATGACCCAAAAGAACCACGTGGGACGGGTGTTGCACCCACCAGCCGGTAACTGCGTGTATCTCACTTCGGAACGGCTGGCACAGCTGAATTCTCGGCAAGTTATGCCATCAGTCAAGATGTTGCACCGGCGAGAAACACCACATCTGCCTGGTCTGTCTCCGCTCGAAGCCGTGTCTGGGCGGTTCACCGACCTACAGGCCAAGAGGACGGCGTAGTGCTCTTTTGTGCCGGACCACCTACGTGACACGTAGCTCCAGTCTGCGGTAGGGAATACTTTGCTCAACAGGTATCCTGGGCTGCGCACGTGTATGCCGGCGGTAACTCGGCAAGAAGGCCTGTCTTGTATTCCTGAGAACTGTCTTGTCAGCCTACAGCCGGAACACTCGTTGTTTCCTGTTAACTGTGGAATGTGTGGAATTGCGCAAGGCACGAAATGCCATCCTCTGAAATTCTAGAACCCTAAGAGTCTTATAGCCTCGAGTGCACCTGTAAAGTCGAACAGGGTAGGCAGTGCCGGCCTGTTGGTAGGTCAAAAGGGAGCAAAGAGAGGTGTGCCGTTTCTCTTTTGATACGTTCACATGACAACGGTGTGCCCTGCTTAGCAGGGGAAGCCTACATCGACGTAGTCTCATCGTGCGTCAATATTGTTCGGTTGAGGCCGCGTACAATGGCGGCTATCACGTACCTAGTACCAAGTCTCCCAGCGCGAACGTTACTGACGCCTCTCGAAGCCTGTCGGTGAGCGGCTGTTGGTGCTTGGATAGTTTTTTTTCCTGAATGAGTAACCGAGGAGCCGCGTGAGGATTGTGGTTCTTATCGCATGCTCTTTCGAAGTTTGACTGTTTCCATTCGTTGTAAAACCCTCATGTTACCGTCTGTGTCATAAAGTGCCGAAGCTACAGCCCAAGACCGTCCGCGTGGGCGTCATGTCTCGGATGGAAACTTGCTTGTCTCGGTCCTCGTTCATTTCGTGGGTTATTTCTTGTCTAGCTCGCTGACTTCTTGTCTTTTTTATTCATGGTTTGTTTGTAAGCGATTCTTTCTTCACAGGATACTTGTCAAGCACCGGGAACCAGCTCTCAAGAGCCGGCGCCAGATCATCCGCCCAGAGTGACTGCATCGTCCTGCCTGGCCGGAAAGGTCCATGTCCGTCAACGCACAGTGCAGGCCAGATTTCCTTGCCTCCCCCAGAATCTACGAAACCGCTCTGGAGCACTGCGGCCAGCAGCAAAAACATCAGGTCGTTTTTCTTGCTTTTGCCGCAAGAGCGCTCTCTCGCAGCCCTCAGGTTTCACTGCTGCTGTTGTTCGACGTAGACGCTTCAGCACTGGTGTTCTCGTAGACACGAAATTCCAGACGCGCCGACCGCGCTGTGGCATCGCTCTCCGATTTTCCGAGAAGTAGCCTTCGGTGTGTCCTACAACAGAGAGCCGGTTTCTACGAGTAGTGGAACAGTTTCTCATTACAGGTATTTCATACGGTGTGCATTGACTTTCCACTCCTTTTGGCCAAAATGTACCCCCAGCGTATGGGAAACTGCTAACAATCGTGTCAGCTGGCGCAGGCGTGAAGCTGTCGGTTGGGATAATCAGATTCTCGGCCTTCCACGATATATGAACCGCTTCCTTACTTTCTCTTCCCGAACACGCGCGCACGACGTGATCGCCTTTCAGCGACCACTCTGGGTGCGTTCCCGGTGTTTGTTTGAATTGGTACGCTTCGTTGTCCAGGAAAAAGTAGCTCGTTAGCGTCCTTTGTCCACGAAAGCGCTAGCTTCCCGCAGGACAATCGAGGCCGCCCTTCACTGTACACGGCGATGGGCTTCTCTGTTCGCTGAGGGAAAGTCTACTCGGTATTAGTCGCTATGACAGATATCCAGGGAGAAAGTAACTCTCCCCCTGTAACTCCTCCCCGTCAGTTCCCAGACTTGGGTCTGGATGCTGAGTCTGCGAAACAGACGACGCTGCATTCTTCTGCTTTTCATGCACCCATTCATAACCACGATCGTGCGGAACGCCTTCTCATGCGTGGCCCGTATGATGGGTCTCTGCCACTAGGGAGAGAATCCCAGTCTGGCGGTTATCCTGACACTTTTTATCTTTCTCACGATTCTCAAAGACTTCCACTTGGCATTCCGCCCCCTCCTCCTCCCGGACTCCCGTCGCCAGCTCACCCGGACGTACCATTCGCGCAGCCTTTTCCTACGCAGCAGCGCCTATCCTCCCCAGTGTCCACCGAGCCTGGCGCACAAAGAGGAGAAGTATGCACGAGAGGCCCTTGTGGACCCGGCAGTAGAAATAGAGGTCTCCAAGGGAACGAGCTTCCCTGGAATGCCCCTCTTGCAGACGTACGTCTTTCCCCAGAAGACAGGAGAGGCCACCATGTCGTTTCCAGCCGCAGGGGAACTGACACGCGGCCTGTGTACGTGTCACATCCCTATACCGGCCGTGGAGGAGGAGGAGGGGAGAGACAAGGCCACTTCCCCCATCAGGAAGGGCCTCCGCCTCTACCTTATCCATGCTTCCCGCAGACTGGTGTCCAGCCCACTCACCTGATGGGCTCTCCTTCCCCCTTGTGTGAATACAACCCCAAGTACCCCTGTGTTCAAGAGTACCATCAGAGTGGCAAGTTTCCAACAAGTCCCCGCATGCAGGGATCAATGTACGGGAGTGAAACAACGTCTTTTTCTGCTACTGTCCACGCTCATCAGCAAGACGACCCTCGATCTATGGAGAGAGGGGATAACGGAATACCCGGACGACTCATGAACCAGCACCCCCCATCAACTGCTTCTCGACTCGACAGTGCCGTCGGGTCATGTGGTGGGGAGGGGCAAGGACCGCCGAAGAGCGAAGCAGGAGGCTTCTCGCTTCATAGCCAGCCTCATGGTTCAGAGAATAGCTGGAGGCCCGCGCGGCCTTGCAGTTCGTCACCGGAAGGCGAAGGCGAGAGCTGTCGACAGACAGGAGAGAGTAACGGAAGTCTCACGGAAACTCACAAGTATTACACCCAGGAACCAGGGGGACGTGACCACTACTACTTCTCTCAAGGAAGGCAAGGGATAGAAAGAGATAGAAGAGAAGAACAATTGTATAGTGTATCCAGACACCAAGGGGTGTACGGGGGCGATTTTTCTACAGGGGGACGGACGGTCGGACAGACCGAAGACGTCGGGCTTGTCTCACGAGGACAAGGATCGTATGAAATTTATCCAGATCAGCAAAGAGAGATACGAATGCCTTGTCCTAGCGAACGCCTTTCAGACTTTTCATCACGTCCCCCTATGTCTCCTCCTATTCCTCCCTCTTCTACTTATTACTATCATCATCATCATCCAGATCACGCCCAGCCACCTCATTTTAACAGGTCAGACCTTGCCAATTTGCAAACACAACGTAATTCACTCCGAGTTCCTCCTGAGTTTGGTACCCCAGAAGAGAATCCGTCAAATACTTCAAGAGAGATAGCAAGGCATAACAACACATTTCCACCGAGAACCGAGCCTATACAAACATCGAGAACGGAGATGTATAAGACACAAGACGAACAGCATCAACAGCACAGGGGTGACTGCCCGTTCCCCGTTCATCCCCCTGAGGCGATACAACAGAACACTTCTTCTGGGGGGCCATGGATATGCGATCCACAGAGACTGATGAGAGGCGATGAGGCGGGAGAAAGGAGAGGAGCTGAAAACTACTTTTACAGGAACGGAAGCTATGAAAGAAAAGCAGAAGAAGAACGTCAAGAGGAGGAACGAAATCGGCAATCTCCTTCTCCCAGAGCACAACTGCCTACTTGGCTTGTAGAGATCTTAAACCCATCGCAAGTTGCTTGTGAGGAGGAGGGGTCTGCACCTCAGAAAGAAAATCCTGGTTCGTCATCGGCGTCTGCGCAGGCACAACGCAGTTTTGTAACGAATGGCCCTGCTGTCCTACCTTCTCAAGAAAGTTCATCCCTCCCTTCATTCTATTCACAGCAGGAAAGCACGTCATCCTCATCCACGGCTCGCCTTCGATTCTACGACGGCGAACAAAATAAGAATACAAGAAGCGAAAAGAAAGCAAATCAAAGAGCAAAAGAACCTTCTCCTCCCCCTCTTCGCATCTTCTCACATTTCCCATCTTTGAGAATGAAAGAGGACGTTGCGACGAAAAGCATCACAGGAGACAGCCTTCTCAGTTCTTTACTTTCTTCACAGTCAGGTAATACCTGTCCAGACATCAACAGTAGCGGAGGTCCTGTGTGTACAGATGGCAGTCGGTCTACACCTTATATCCTTCCTTATGGACCCCGGTCGGAAATTCTTCCTTCTCCTTGTCGAACGAACTCAAGAAATGAGACAAGCTGTCTTTCGATCAGCCCCCGACCAAGTGATCCTCGTCTTTCAGCAGAATGCATCTCTCAGCTTGCCCCAGGCCGAAAAATTATTAGACCTCCATCTAGAAATCCATGGAGTGTATATACACCCCCTCTAACATACCCAGATAATACGCAGCCGCCGTCTCCATTGGACCCTAGTTTCACTCCTCCGTTTGTCTCTTTTCAACAAAATGCCATCCATTCCACACAACACGACAGATCAGCCTCGACACTTCCAGCTCCCCAGAGTGTATATGAACAAGCGGGCTCTTCGCAAGTCTATAGAACGTCGCCTTTGCCCCTTTACTCTCCACCTCAGCCTTATCCTACGATGGCAGTACCCCGCGCCACCACCGCCACGGGAAGTCTGACGTCATCCAGCGGATTAGATCGACGAGTCTTCTCAGGACCTTCCAACTCTAACACTCTTAGGGGAGATCTCTATAGAAACCCTAGAGAGGAGACTGAAGGAGAACAGAGAAGAGAACGGAACGGATATGACGAAAACGAGGAGCAAGTCAATACCGCCGTGGCACAGGGGTGGTGGCCTAATCTAACGTATTCAGAGACAAATACAAAAATGTCAGAGTTCAATAGAAGAACAGACGACCCCACTCTTAGTTCAGCAAAAGAAGGAGAAAGAGACGGAAATTTTCATTCTCCTAACTCGGAGATCCTTCCTACAGCTCCTTTACTACCACCCCCACCCCCATCTCCTTCTTCTTCTTTTGGGCAGATGAATTGGATCCAGAACAACGAACCTTTCCCTGTGATTGATCCTTCTCTCCTTCCACCAGACGAAGTCAGCAGTAGTAGTAGTAGGAGTCGTCCGAGTAGGGGTCTGACTTCCTCTATTCCTTCTACCAACTCAAAAGATCCGTCGCATACTAACGTAAGGGGGGCAGAGAGCGGAGGAGGAGGAGTAAGAGGAGGTGTGGATGATAGGAGAAAGGTCAGTTACAATGACGAATCGACAAAAGATCCTCTACGTCGTACTGGGCAACCAGTAAAGACGAGTAGCACAATCCCTACTGCAGGTAGCCGAAAGAAAGGTTCTAAAGATCCAAGCTGCTTACTTCCTTTTCCTCCTTCATGTCCTTCTCCACATGAGGATTCTTTTCATCTCTCTTCTTCTTCTTCTCAAGGAGATCATCATAAGAATCTTCACTACACAGGGGGGGGGAGTTATGATCGTCAACACTACAATAACTCCACATCTCTGGAAACACGACGGAGACGTCCTTCTCCCTTTGCCGCATTTCCTCCTCCCCCGCCTCCCCCTCTTATCCATAGCGGCAGCTCTCATCAACCTGTGGGAGAAGGAAAGAAGAGAGCAGATATGAAAGAACCCATGAACATAACTTGTAGATATGGAGACGATTTCTCTTCTTCTTCTTCTTCTTCCTCTTCTTTAGTTGAATCCAATCCTTATGTGAAACAGCAGCCTCAATACCTCGCATCTCCTGTCATACGCCCTGTAGATGCTTTCACACGATCTCTTCTTCTATCTCCCGTCTTATCCTCTCCCCCTCACCGCCTCCACCACCAAGCTATACCTCCGCCTCCTCCGCCTCTACCTAAGGAACTTAAGCCTTCACAGACACCGCATAGAGAGAAGCTTAGAAAGAAAGAAGCTTCTGGGGAGTCGACAATAGCTAGTCGCCGAAGAGACGAATTTGAGAAGGCAAGCAAAAAGAAAGAAGCATTTGAAGACGAAACCTCATCAAAGAGACGTGGAGGAGGAGGAGGAGCAGCAGCAGGGGCAGGATTCGTAGGAAAGAGAAAAGGTCCTTATTCAAAGGAGACAGTAGTAGTAATGAAATCTGCTTTACTCGATGATCCTTCGGAGGGTAGAAAGACGGTGAAGATGGAGAACCTTTTAGAAAAGTCTTCTCCCGAATGGGAAAGAAGAGATCGATTTCTAGACCACCTACGCTTCAGCTTTCGAAAGAGATTCAGAGAAAAGTTCTCTCAGCAAGATGAAAGTCTTATCGAGCGTTTAACAGAAGAATCGGTCGAAGCCTTATGCTCGTCTGAATTTCTATCGTTCTTCTCACCTTCTTCTTCTTCTTCTTCCTCTTCCTCTTCTTCTTCGGAGGTTCCTATCCTTCCCGATCCTTCCGAGAGAGAGACGATGCCATCTATTTCGCGTTGTGGTCCGCCTCCTGGAGAGAAGAAAGAAGAGAGACAAGAAGAAGAAGAAGGAAGGTGGCACCAAGGTAGGGGAGGAAATGAAGCTCTAAAGACGAAGAAGCAGCAGATGTATGTTGAAGATCGTGATGATAAGAGTCAGGGTCTTCCTAGAGAAGAAACGAAGGAACCCGTACAAGACCTTCAGCAATTACAGCAAAGAAAGAATGGAAAAGATTCAGGGCCTTCCCCCTCTTCAGCTTATAGAGAACCCCCACCTTTACCTCTGTCCCCTTCATCACATGGAAATAGAGAGCATACACAAGAATACTTCACTATCTCCGACGATGAGAATGACGAAGAGGGAAGAGAAAGAGAGTTCACGGCTTCAAGCAAACTCGAAGATAAACTGCAACACAAAGAAGAAAGTTTCTATGATGCGAGAGTAGGAGGAGACCAGGAAAAGGGAACGACGGAAGGACAAAAGATGAGAAATAAAGAAGAAGAGACAGAAGAACTCGGAAAAGAAATAGGTCGACAAGGAGGAGGAGGAGGAGAAGGGCAAGGAGACGAGACAACTACCCGGCTGAAAATATCTGAGAAGATGAAGAAGAAAAAGATGATGATGATGACCGAAAAAGGAATGGAACTGAAGGAGGGGGCAAAAGGAAGAAGTCGTCGATCCGAGGTCGAACAAAGAAGCGACGGACCCAGATGGAAAGAGACTCCGGCGAAACAATCCAGTGATCGAGGCGCTTTGGAGAAGGCGAAAACTCTCGGTAAAGTAGGCCTTATCGATGAAAGACAAGCAGAAGAAGAGGAAGAGAAGCAAATAGAAAAGAGAGAGGCCGATGAAATGGAACGTATTCTTCACAGTCAAGGAGACAGTCAAGTAGAAGAGAGATCAGTCTCAAAGAAAAGCAAGCAACTTCTTTCTTCTTCTTCGATTCTTCCTCTTCTTGAAGAGACATGGAGAGAGAGATCATCGGAAGGGGTCAACAGAAAGGAGGTCTCTTTAAAGAAAGAAGAAAAGATGCCTCTACAAGATGGGATTGCAATGGACAGGGGCCCAAAAGAAGAAGAAGAAGTCTTCAAGGACACAAGTCAAGATCAAACAGGAGTCTCCTTATCATCTTCTTCTTCCTCCTCGTCCTCTTTAGAATCTCCCTTTTCATCTCCACTCCAAACAGCATATAAAGAGACAGCACCCGCTCGCACTCCAGAGACGGACCGTAGCAGCAACACGCAAAGAGATCAAGAAGGAGAGAGACACGGCGAGAAATGGCAAAAAGAGGAGGAAGAAGAAGATCGCCTAAGAAGAAACGAGAAGCGAAAAGAAGATTCTATAGGACGCCCGAAGTTTTCCTTTCCTCGTTCTAATAGAGGAGATCAAGACTTATCATCTTTCACGGTTAGCCCTCGTGGAGATGTTGAGACAGAGCAGTATTCGAATCTTTCATCCTACGCCGCTGCAGATCACTTCTGTGATCTACATCCCTTTCCTTTTATATGGCCTAACGGAGAAATGCTTTCTCGACTTTCTTCTTCTCCTCATCCTTCGGAGATATCGAGACAGGCCGACGTGAAGACGTCTAAAGCAAGGGAGACGCCCATACCGGTAGAGAGCGAACGGTGTTCTTCTCTCTTTTCTACCAGGTCGACAACTCCGAAAGAGGAAGAAAGAAGACCACCCCCACGTGAAAAGAAGGAAGAGGAGCACAAGAAAAAGAAGAGGGAGAAACAAGAAAGAGGAGGAGAAGAAGAAGTGTGCACGAGTCTTCGAAGACGAGAGACCTTTGCTATATCGCCGCCAGGCCATGGTCAAGATGCGACATGTATGAAATCTCTCTTAGATAATGAACAAGCCTTTCCTTCTCTTCAACAAAGCGCGGTGGCTTTTTCATCCTCTTTCCTCTCTCCTTCTTCTCCTGCTCCTCATCTTTCTTCTCTTCCGTCAAGAGAAGAGAGTCAGAAAGAAGAGGAAGAAAAGGACGACAGCGGAGATCTTTCAGAGAGGAGTGCCTTTATGACGGATGAAAGGAACTCCAACCTTTCCAAAGAGACTTCCTCTTTTCCTTCTTCTTCTTCGCTCTCAAGACAACCTCTCCAGAGATGTTGGGCTGAGGTAGCTGGAGCTGGGGTGACACGAGGACCTGTACGGCGAACGTTTGGAAGAACAAGATGGGCGGGGGGAGAAGGCAAGCGGGGCGCACTAGCAGTTTCTACACCCCCTGTTCTCTCTTCTTCTCCTCGTGAAAGGGATGAGCTCACATCGTCATCATCCCTGAAGAGAAATGAACGAGGTCTTAACAGAAAGGAGGAGGAGGAGGTGATCGGTCACGCTAGTGGGTATCACGGCCTCCACCATGAATCCACAGGCTGGGGGGTGGATCAGAAAGGGAAAGATCCACGGGGAGTTGGGAAGGCCCATCTCCACGGGCCGTATAATGTCTACGATCATAAGAAAGCAGAGGAGAAGAAGAAAGAAGAGCTACGACAACAGCACACTTTCAAACAGCCTATGAATCGAGAGAAACAAGGAGGAGCAGGAGGAGGAGAACAGGAAAAAGAACAAGACAGATCCAGAGGAAATGGTCTGAGATTCTGTCGAGATAGTACCAGTAGGAATCCGGATCATCGACGTCCTTTATCTTTCTCTCCTCCTTCCTTTGTAGCTCAGTCCTACTACCCTTATACAAAGATGGCTTGGCAACCGACAAGTAGCCCTATGAAAAAGAATGAAGGAGAAACGACAAAGAAAGAGAGAAAACCTCTAACTCCTTTCTTCTCTTCGACCCAAGTCAGATCTGCTCGGATGGCTACTCCCCAATCTTATACGTATCAACACATCTCTCCAGGGAGACGAGACGGGGGTGGACGAAGAAGAGACAAGAGACCAGATGACACCTCTATACCCGGTCCACTTGAATCTTGTCATGGTAGGAAGATAAGTCCTCCTTCGGTGGACTTAAGTCAAGATCATCTTCAGAGTAAAGACGAAGATGAAGAAGACCTTGTGAAGAAAGTCTTTCCAAATCCAAGTGTCAATCAGACGAGGGAGGAAGAAGAAGAACAAGAACCTTTTCCTCCTCTAACATCTCCCTTTGTCTCTCCTACCGTAAGGGGGGACACGGGTTCTTCTTCTTCTTCTACTTCTCATACGTCCTCTCTTTTGTCATCTATGGGAGGCGAAGGCCATGCAATGAAGAAAGGCTATATAACGGCTGCTCTGTCAACCTCATCTTCAATAGAATTCACAAGTCTATCACTCAAGACAGGCGAGAGCAGTACAGTCACTTCAACTCTTATCACATCATCCACCCTTCAGCCTCTATCAGGCTGCGGACCTATGAGACGTGAGGCAGAAAGAAGAAGAGCTTCTTCTTCTTCTACTACTACTACATGGGCGGTCGTAAGAGAAAAGACAACAACGATCACTTATGAAAGAAAGGAAGGACTCTTCGATGAAAGGCCTACCCCGTCTTCTTATTTAGCAGTAGGTGGCGTTGAAGGAAGAAGCAGAAGTCAAAGTCTTTTCAAAGGGTGTCTTCTACCAGAGACGCAAAAGCACGAGAGCGCCCATAAGCCTCTCTCGCCTTTCACGACATGTACAGCCTCTTCAGTCAATAGACTGCAGCCGCTTAAAAGTCATCGAGAGAAACTTCTTTCCACTGCCCCAGGTAAGCCTTATCCTTCTTCTTCTTTTGCTTCTTATTCTCCTCAAGACGTGAAGATGCAAAAGAAGACAGACGAGGCAAAGAGACTGGGAAGCAAAGGAGGCGAGAAATCTCTTCTACGAAGCGGTGCGAGCGGGACTGTCCAGAGAGCTGGGGGAGTCAAAGGAATAGAGGGAGGAGGAGGAGGAGGCGCACGAAGGAATGAGAAAGAAGAGACGGGGGGGATTTCATTCAATGAAAGTAAAACCGGAAAGAATAATCAACAAGACAGGCAAGGAGGTCAAGAAACAGAAAGAGATGACTTTCTCCGTGTGGGGAGAAGCAGCGGAGGTAAGGCCTCCAAATCGAAAGCGAGAGGAAAAGCCGCAGCGACGGCCTTAATGCTAGCTCAACAAGAGAGCTTGAAGAGAGGGCTGAAGAGTTATGTCTCTGTCAATGCTTTCCAGGAGCTAGCTCCCGAGACAACTACAGAAGAGGAAGAGGAAGAAGAAGATGCTGAGAAGAAGAAGAAGGACGGAGAAACGACGAAGAAAGAAGAAGAAGAGAAAGACAGGGAGGACGAGGAGGAGAAGAAGAAGAAAAGAGAAGAGACAGAGGAGGAGGAGGAGGAAGAAGAGAAAAAGAAGAAAGAAAAGAAAGATGAAGATGATGAGGACAAGGATGGAGAAGATAAGTCAACGGATAAGAAAGATGAAGAGAAGAAGAGGAAGAAGGACGATGACGATAAAGAGAAGAAGATGAAGGAAGAGAAGAGAGACGAAGAGAAAGAAAAGAAAACAGGGGAGAAGAAAGGAAAGAAGGAGAAGGGGGGGAAGAGAGGAAAGAAGCACACAGGAGAGCCTGGCGGCGACGAACCTGGAGAAGAGTGTGAAGAAGGCGTGGAGAAGAAGGCGATGTATGAAAAGAAAGAAGAAAAGGACAAGGAGAAAAAGACAGAGAAGCCCAAGATCAGAGAGAAGGTAATAAGCGAAGAGGAGAAAGAAGAGAAGGGACAAACCAAAGAGAAGAAAGGGAAAACGAGGGAAGAAGACGTGGAAGAAAAGAAGACAATGAACAGTCAGGAAGAGAACGAGAAGAAGGCGCAAGAAGAAGAGGGGAAGGAGGGGATGAACAAGACAACCGGCCTAAGAGGAGAAAGTGTCGAGAAGAAACCTGTTGAACTGCAAGGAGGAGGAGAAGAAGAAAGGAAGAAGAAGAAAACCGGGTTAGCCGAAGGATGGATTCTTCTCTTTCCTACTGGAACAGAGAGCGAGAATAAGGAGGACGACAAAAGCCTCCCCTCAAGTGGGCTGACAGACAGACCGACCTCGTTCTTCTCTTCAGACATTCCCTATCCCAAAACTCCGACTTCTGCCTTTCTCCTTCGCTCCTCTTCTACTCCCCAACAGACAAATGCAGAAGAGAAAAAAGAAGAAGGTAACCAAGCAAAGAAGAGAAGAGAGGGGGAGGCGAAAAGAGAAGAAGAAGAACCTCTCGCATCCCATACAGGACCTGACAGTCCCTCCAGAGCGAGTAGTAGTAGTAGTAATAGTAATAGTAGCAATGTCTTCTTGAACTTGCTAAGAAAACTGAAAGGATACAAAAGAAAAGAAGAAGAAGAAACGAATGAGGAGAATCTCCTCTCTTCTTCCGCTTCTTCACTCTCTTCTTCTCCCCCTCTTCCTTCCTTTCCTTCCTTTGTCTATACACCCCACATCGTCTATGTCGCTTGGTGGCCTACTGCACGTGAGCATCTCTCGCTCGATGGAGGCGCAGCCTCTTCAGGAGGAGACCCAGGGGCAGTCCCTGCCTTTCCTATCAAAGGTCTCGCAGCTTCGCACCATGAAGATAAAGAAGAAGAAGAAACACCTCCCTATCTTCAAAACGAGGTAGAGACATAGCGACAGGGATGTAGACAGAGAGAGAATTGGAAAAAGAAGCTCCTGTCTCACTTGGAAAAAGATGAGAAGAGGAAGAAATACATGGGATGGCGTGTTGTCATCCCTCCTGCCTCTATGCATGCATTCATAGAAAAGGACAAGGCGTACACCATAAGTGTGGATACATGCATATATGTATATATGTGTAAACGTGTATATTTATCTAATAGCTGTACAGAAGTATGTATATATATACACACTGTACCCATATGTATATATATAGAGAGATGTGTACATATACACTGTACATGTATATATGTATATACCTTGCATGTATACGGAGCTGTATGTGTACGCGTGGGTATAGGGAGTGTATGGAGGACTCCCGAGTCGGAGGTGTGTGTTTGTATTGAAGAAGATCCTTCTTTCTTCTCCTGAACCTAAAATAGAGGACCGGTGTCTCCATCTTTTTGGAGAGGGAGAGAGAAAGCATGGAGTAGAGAAAGGAACCCGCACATCAAGACAGACGTTGTCTGCATGCAATTGTTCCTGCTGTTCTTCTTGCCACGCCTCAGGTGTTTCGCAGGCAGATAACCCTACTACAGCTACAAGGAGTGAAGTATCTTATACGACATAAAACGGGACTGGCGTGTCTCGTTGGGTTCAGTAGGTATGCAAGATGATCTATGTATCTTTGATCTATCTTCAATCTATCTATCTATGCATGCTCCACACACGAAACCCACGGACAGATAGGACTCATGACTCGTGCTCTACAGCAGATATATATGTGTGTATCATATCCCTTTGTAATTAACTTGCTTTCTCGGCCTTTTCTCATCTTCTACTTGACTCTGTAGAACCCTCCTCTGCCTGTGGGTCACTCTTTGGTGTCGTAGTAGTCCAAGGGTGCCTAGAGTCGTGTCCCTCGCGTATGAAATCTTTCTGTGGAGGTACACTCCATATAGATATGCATCCCGAGTCATACATGAATATATATACGCCTAACGTTCTTCATCTACATATAGGTACCGCAGAAGAAACATAAATGCATATACGTCTATATATATGTATATATGTGTATATAGCACATTCTTCATCTGCATAGGGCTCCAGTGGTTCTCGCGCTTTCCTTTTCTTTGACGGTCGTCTCTCTTTCGCTCTTTTCTCTCCTCAAGAGTCGGAAGTTTAATCAGATGCCTAATGTGGAAATGAGTATAGAAAACCGAGAGATATAGATCGATACACCTGTGTGTAGATGGTGTGATATAGGAATCTGCATGTACACCCGGTTGCTTTGCTTTCAAATCTTTAAGAAAAGGTAAGCTGGTCAGATTCTCTTGTCTCCATACGTTTGTTCTGGTGTATGTACACCGTATTCAGCTTAGACTACCAGAGGGCTTTTCTTGTTCAATGGGGGAATCCTGGAGGGACAAAAAGAGACCGCATGCACTGGCTTGAGACAATCAGCACCATCACGCTACAAGTTCTTCTTTCATGTCCCTTCCTGCCTCCATCGACTCTCCCTCCTCTATCAACTAAATCGAACTCATCCAATCTTCTCTCAAACAACTTCTCTTCCTCTTCACCCCCTCTTCCCCCTCTTTCGTCTTCTTCTTCTTCTGCTTTAGCTTCTTCCGTAGAAGATCTCCGTCAGTCGAGCTCTATACAGGAACTGAGTTTTCCGAACAAGGAGACCAACAGAAGGACAGAGGAAGGAGAAAAAGAAAAAGGAAAAGCGAATGGCGCTTCTTCCCCTTCCCCTTACATCTCTTGTCGTGTCTCTTCTTCTACACATCCAGAAGATAAGAGAGATAGCTGCCCGAGTGAGAAGAGAACACAAAGAGATCTTGATAGAGAAGACAATGAAGCAGAAGCAGAAGAAGAACAGAGCAAAACTCACCTCACCCAAAACAGAACGGGCCGACCATGTAAAGCCACTCCATCTTCTTCTTCTTCATCTTCTTCTTCTGCACGGTATCGCAGTCAGAGCCGTCGACGTAGTAGGAGCAAAGCCTTGGCGAAACAGATGGGAGTAGGCGCAGGAGGGACGTTGAGCGGGTTATCTCGTCTCGCGGCTCAGAAAGCATGGAGAAGCCTAAGACTGAAAGGAATGGATGGCCTTATCATCTCTTCTTCAGCTTTGAAAACACAAAAAGAAGCTTTTCTCACTCCCCAGATGGAACATGTGGAAGACGGTGAGAAGAAGGCTTCCAAGCAACGAGGTGTCTGGCAAGATGGAAGCGACCATATGAGAGGTCATCCTACCTATCGATGACCCGATGTGTGTAGATGTATATATGACTATCTATATATGAAGCTGTATGTAGGTGTATGTGTGAAGATGTGAATACGTAGATGTGAACCTGCATGCATGTGAATAT
Organism: Cystoisospora suis; assembly: GCF_002600585.1. Lineage (NCBI taxonomy): Eukaryota > Apicomplexa > Conoidasida > Eucoccidiorida > Sarcocystidae > Cystoisospora > Cystoisospora suis. The sequence goes on from NW_027153730.1 coordinate 16,466, forward strand.
GCATGAACTTATGTAGGTAAGAATATGGATGTCTATATGTATGATGACGTGTGAATATACATGGATCGCTGTATGTACACCAGAAGCAGAGGTTCAGCCGCATTCAAATCCCGGAGGTCGACCGATTGGCTATGGCTACAGCTGCTATAGGGAGACATTTCCTGTCTACAAAGCGACCAGTGAACCCCCATCGTCAATCTCTGTCGATTTAGGTTGGCTTCTCCGTCATGCATGCGTCTTCTCCTCAAGAGAAGATACAGTTGTCGAGGAAGACCTATTCCATACCTTCAGTGCCCTACCTCCTTACGTTTTACTCTCTTCCCTTGCTTCTTCTCTTTTTCTTTCTCTCTCCCTTCTCGATCCTCTGGCACCTCGTTGTCGTAAAGACAGGATCAGAAGAAGAAGAATAAGAGTGAGAATAAGAGAGAGCTTCGTTTCATCTTTTTGTCTATCGCTTCTTCTGTCTGCTTTCTTGTGTCTTCTGTCTTGCCTTAGCAAGTGAAGGGCGTATAGTCTTAGCCCCTCCATCTCTGGGCGTTTTTCTTTCCTGGATTCCCTTCTCTATATGGATGAAAGGACCTGAGTATGTACGTCAAAGCCAAACAATCTCAATCTCTGTCGAGCACTCTCTCTTCGGGTGTACATACACACACAGGCACAGGTGTAGATGGATTTCTAGGCATAGATCCGCAGATAGATAGATAGACAGATAGATAGATAGATAGACAGATAGATAGATAGATAGACAGATAGATAGATAGATAGACAGTAGAATGTGGGCATACATAGATGAATGATAGATGAGTAGAGAAATGGTCCCGGCGCAGATTACCAAGGTGGACTACTTTTTCTTCTCTTCAACATATGGCTTCTTGGGGGCTCTGCTTGAAGAAGAAGAGAACGACCTCATTGATGTGTTTCCTTCTATCTCTTTGACTCAATCCACGTCTATCCATATCTCCACATGTACATACAGCCAATCTTTCACATGCACTTGCAAGAATCCGTGCATCTGTTAGACTTCATGTATCTCTTCCTCTCCATTCCTTTCAAGTCTGTCACTATTACTAAACTCCCCTCAGCATCATGGTTAAACGTCTTTTCTTCTTTTCTTTTTCTTCTCTTCTTTGACCTCTGAAGAGAAACGAAAGAACATCTTCTTCTTCGGAGCCTCGCTTGTTTGCGCTACTACTACCCGCACCCCCCGTCCCACGCATCATCTCCAGACCTCTGAATGGAATAGGCGCATACATATACATACACATGCAAACATAAAGATACACATAGATGTGTATCCATGTGTATCTCTACATATTCCTCAGGCGTATCGACTTTGTTAATGGATATCTATATGTGTAGCTTAGCGCCCATTTCTCCTGTATCATATCCCTATTTATATCTATTTATATACCTATATTTATATATCTATCAGTACACCTCTATACCTATATCAAATCATTGTACCTATCCATGCAAATGTATGATCTATATAAATCTACTGATCTGTATCCAGACGTCTTTGGACTTATTCTGCCTCTTGTATCACCTATGATAACATGTTGTGCTTCTCACAGTGTAATAGAAAGCGGTCAGTCACATCTATCTATCTATCTCTCTACAGAAGTTGCTACTAGAGATACACACATGAAGAGAAGATGTATATCTCTATGGATGTATGTAAGCGGGCAGCGAATCGAACATCTCTAATGGCGCTTGTCGACACCTCTTTCTTTTCGACTTCTTATTTTACTTGCCTGCTGCATGCAGACATGTTCTTTTTTGAATGACAGAATGATAAAGAGGCTGAAGATGCGATGCAAAACTATTCAGTTCCTTCCTAATGGAGGTGCACAGCTTGGATTTGATCTGTATGTCTGACTCTCAAGAAAGAAGAGAAGAAAAAGATGGAAGGAGGAACAAATTATTCTCTTTCTCTCTTCTCTATACCGCACGTATGGGTTACTACGCACTTTCACATCGTCCGATAAGAGAAGAAGCAGCAAGCGTTTCTTCTCCTAAGAAGGAAGGCAAGAGCAAAAGCTTGTGTGCATGCAAAGGTATTATGAGACATCCCTTCAACCGAAGAAGCCTATATAGACACGACTTTGATATATGTCAAATAGATTACATACAGATATCAATATACGGGTCTCTCCACACATATGTACCCAGATATAAACGTATAGATGTATATAGATAGATAGATAGATACATGTGGCTAGTAGATAGAGACACTCCCCGGGGTAGAAAGAGGCTTGCACTCCGGAAGCAAGAGGATGTATATGAATTTACATGAGTCCTATGACGGACGCGGGAGAGATCTCATTCTGTGCTTAGAGAAATGTACATGGGTAGTGAGGTGTATATCCAGGTAGTGAGGTGTATATACATACAAGGACATGCTCACCACAAGTATCGTCATCCAGTCACACGCTCGAAGGTATACCTGAATCTATTCTCTATCTATCTATCTATATATCTATCTGTCTCCAACTAGATGCAGTTGATCTGTCTATCTATCTATCTATATCTAATCTGTTTACTTTGATTTGAGTATCCATCCTCCATCTATCTCTCTCTCGTCAATCTCTCTTTATCTATCTATCTATCTATTTGTCGTTAGTCTATCTAGGTATCTTCATCTGTGTCTCTTGCATTTGTTTCTCCATCCCTCTACGTTATGCTGTATGTGAGAGTATAAGAGAGGCGACGAAAAGTATGTTGGGCGTGTCTCTTCGTTCTGTGTCTCTCCCCTCCTTGGCGACTTTTCAAAAGGCCAGGATTAGCGAAGCAATTTCTCAAGAGGTATGGAGGTCTACGTGATAGCCCGAAAATAAGGAGATTTATCGAGGAGTTCTTCATCGAATCGCCTTGTAAGAAAGAAGAAGAGAAAGAAGGAGAAGAAGACAAGGAAAGAGAAGAAGAAGAAGAACAAGAAGAAGAAAGATCAATTTTCTTTCATCCGTCAGAATGCTCAACTTGCCCTTTGTTTATCTTCCAACCCTCTCACTATCCAGATCATCCTCTCCATGATACCGACGGCTACCCAAGGAGATCTTCTCTATATGACCGAGTTCACCCTGCTTCTTCTTCTTCTTGTCTTGTGAGACATCCTTCGGAAAGAAACGAAGAAGAAGAAGAGAATGAGGGAGGAGAAGAAGAAAAGGATGTGACAAGAGAGGAAGGAGAAGAAGAGGAAAGGAGGTGTGCTGCTTCTTCTTCTTCCTCTTCTTTGTCTCAAGTTGGAGTCGCGTCTTGTCTTCCCGAAGACAAAAGCAAGGAAGATGAAGAAAGGAGAGGTTTGAATGGTAGAAAGAATAGAGAAGGAGACAAAGAAAAAGAGGTTCACAAAAAGAGAGAAGAAGACAAGCAAAAGAAGAGCAAAGATGACGGAGAGGAAGAAGAAGAATCGGAGAGAAAGACCATGAGTAGTCTTAGTCAAGAGATAATAAGTCTAAAGAGTGAAGAAGTAAAAGAAAAGAACACGGTCCCCTGTGAAGATCCTCTTCAGAAGAAAAGGAAGCAGAAGAAAAGAGCCAAACCAAACAAGAGAGAAGACGTGGAGATAGAAAAGACAGAGGGGAGAATAGAGGGGGAAGAAAGACAGCTGCACCACCCGGGGGGAGAGAAAGAAAAGGAGACTACAAAGAATGTGACTAGACTAGGACTAAAGAAGAAAGAAAACAACGCAAAAGAGTCCATTGAAAAAGAGAAACAAAAGACAGAAGAAGAATTCGTGAGATTTATCTCTTCGCTCGAGACTGAAGAAGAAAGGCAAAAAGCTTATGAAGAAGTTGAGAGAATGGTGGGAGTGCTCATACGTCAAGAAAGAGAGAGACGAGAAAGAGAAAGGAAAGAATCTTCTTCTTTTTCATCTCTTGTCGGGGATGCAAGGACGCAAATGGAAGGAGGAGAAGGTCTGCTACCTCGTGAAGAAGGAGAAGAACACGTGAAGAAGCAGAGGCGAGAGAGTTGTCAAGCGAAAGAAAAGAAAGAAGAAGAAGGAGATGAGAGGTCATCGTCACAATATGAGACAAAACAGCCAAGTGGGTACGCATATCTTTCTAAGACCAAAACGCCTTCGCATCATAGCGGGAACTTCGATACTAGCGAAAATCTGAATCGACGTCCATTTATACCCCCTAGAACCTTTTCATCTTCTTCTGCTATGCCTTCTTCTTCTTCCTCTTCTGGTATGCCTTCTTCTTCCTCTTCTGGTATGCCTTCTTCTTCCTCTTCTGGTATGCCTTATGCTTCTTTTTTCTCTCAGAATGCTTTCCATACAGGCCCGCATGCTCCTAGGAAGTCTACTTACGAGCAGTTTACGCAGAAGTCGGCCTCCTTTTACCAGAGCCTTCCTCCTGGGAAAGTCACGAAGAATGGTAGAGGCTTCTCTCTTACCTTCAGACAGAAGGGCACCTGGAGAGTCGCGGAAAAGACGAAGACCCCACAGGGAGAAGAAGAGGGAGAGAACAAGAATGATGTCTATACAGCGAAGTGTTTCGAAGGAAAACCAGGTATGCCTCGGGTGTATGTACACTCCGGAGAATCTCAAGATGTAAAGATGATGAACACCACCACCACTTCTTCTTCTTGCACATCTCCTTTTTCTTTAACAGAGACAACCGAGAGAATAATAGATCCGATTAAAGTCTTTAACTCCTCTGGTCTATCTCTTTCTTCTTTAAAAAGCGACAAGCAGACTTCTTCTCCTTCTTCAGGAGAAGCTCACGTCTCCTCCACAGCGACTACTCTCACAGCTACAGAAGAGAGATCGATGGACACCAAAGGAAGAAGAGAAGATGAAGAAGAAAAGAAGAAAGAAAATGCAGTTGCTTACACCTTGGGAGGGGAGAAGAAAGAGAAGAAGGAAGATGAAAAAAGAACAGAAAGGACGGGTACATGGATACCAAAGAACTCTCCTATACCACTTCAAGCTAAGACAAATCAAACACTTCCCACACTTCATCCCCCACAAGCATTAATCTCTTCCTCTTCTTCTTTTTCCACCTCTGCCCTTTCATCTTCTTCATTTACCTGTTCTCCCTTGACTCCTTCTACTACTTCTACTACTACTATGCCTAAGTCGGGTCTTTCTTCTTCTTCTTCTTGTTTTGCATCATCTGCAGGATCGCTGAACACTCCAGGGGTGTGCTCGAGTTTATTTCCGAGTGTACCACCTACACCTGATTCTTCTTCTTCTTCTCTTCATTCTCTCCTTGGAGGTCCTCTCCCTTCTTATATCTCTCCTTCCTCCCCGCCTACAAGTGAACTGTCCGGAGGCTCTCTTTCTTCCTCTTCTTCCTCGTCTGTCTCTGCAACTCCCCCACCCTTATCTTCTTCCCTTCTATCTTCTGCTTCTTGTTCTCCATCTGCGCGTGGGGAGGAGTCACAGCAGGAGAGAGGAGTAGCAGCACCAGCATTACACAAAGATCAAGCGTCTCTCCCTGTCTTCTTCACTCCTTCTAATCTCTCATTTCTAAATGAACCCGACTGTCAGACAACACCTACTCATCTACCACAGCATCAGGAAAGACTTTCTTCTTCTTCATCTTCCTTTCCCTCTTCTTCTCTTCCTTCTTCTTCTGCTTCTCATTCATCTACCTCGTCAACAAGGATACGTCTAAGAGTATTGAAAACGACTTCTTCTTCTGCTTCTGCTTCTTCTTCTGCTTCTTCTTCATCTTCTCCGGTAACGACATCCTATGCTTTCCATTTTAGTACGGAACCCCCTTCTTCGTCTTCTTCTTTTTCCTCTCTTTCTCGCATTCGAGGCGTCGCTGTCGTTAAAGGAGGAAATGCCGACCAGCCAAGAGAGAGGCGTGTGCTTGTCTATTATCCTCTAGGTAAAACTACTATAGAGAATGAAGGGAAAAAAGAAGAAAGAGAGGTAGAGACAGGAAGGAGAGATAAAGAAGAAGAAGAAGAGAACCACGACCACCTTCAGAAAGAAAAGACACCCGCCGTCTTCTTCTCTTCGAAAGAGGTCTCTTCTTCTTCTAGCTCACCCCCCGTTCCTCTTTATCATTCCTTTCACCCTCCGTCTTCTTCTTCCTTTTCGAAGCCCGTGACAGGTATATCCAGTGAACTCGTAGAAGGAAGAGGAGCCGGGAAGCAAGAGAAATCTCAACAGGAGCAGCAGGAATTTGAAGAGAAGAAAGAAGAGCGCGAAGTAAGTATTGAAGAGAAGGTAGAGAAGCCCCAGGCATCCCCGCGTAGAAGTAAGATGAAGCTAAGGTGCGTCGTCGCATCTTTACGAAAGAAGAACCCTACACTCTTATCAGGTCAAGGAGAAGACGAAGAAGAGGAAGCAGTAGTGGTAGAGACTAAGAACGACGACGTGAGTGCAAAGAAGAAGAAGAAAAAAAACACAAGTGACTTGTTCTCTTGCTTTCATACATCTTCCTCATCATTATCTTCGTCTAAGATCTCTTCTTCTACCCTCCTCAAAAAAGCGTCGGCAGAAGGAAAGAAGAGAAATACGGGGAACATCTCAAGCTCTTTCTCTACTCCCTCTGAAGAAGAAATCCAGAAAGAACTAATATATCTTGACTCTTTTGAGAGCACTAATCCAGGAAAAGGAAAAGAGAAAGGAGGAGAGTTGCCGCAGCCCATTGAGGGGCATGAAGAGAAGCTAAAGAAACCCACGTCGGAAGACACTTCACTATCCTTCTCATCACAGGCCAAGACTTCGCCTTTCTTCTTCGGTGGAGGTATAGCACCTTCTCAAGGAAAGGAAGAAAAAGACAGAGAAGAAGATCATCTAGAGGAAAGGAGAGAGACGACGAAGAAGAACAACCGAGGCGGAGTCTTACCTCTCTTTTCGTACTTGAACGTGCGTCATGAGACTTGTCGCTGTTCTTCTTCTTCTTCCTCTGCGACATCTTCTTCTTCATCTAATAGTGGAAAGAGAGGGGTAAGAACGACCAATGGGATTGCATGCGATGAGGAATTACAGAGAAAGGATGGAGAGAAAACAAGAGGTCTTTCTCATAATAAAGATCCCCATAAGGGGACAGGAGGAGATCAAGATGAGAGACAAGAGAAGAAGAGAGATGGTCATGATGAAAAGCAGAAGAATCGTCTCTTCTCTACTCAAGCAATAGAGAGTCTACAGAAGGGTTTACAGAATTTAGAGAGCGAACAAGAGATATGGGAAGATGTGAGGAGAGAAGACTTGGGAAAAGAAACCTCTTCCTTTCTTAAGAAAGCACACGGAGAAGAAGAAGAAGAGAAACGAGCTCATCATTTCTGCTGCGTGACTTGGGAAAATACAAAGATGAAGAAGAGTGAGGATTCTACCCCGCATCCCAGCATGAGCCAAGTGTCAAAGGAGGGTTGTCAATCGAAGCTAGGGAAGGATCATATGCTAAAGACAGATGAAGAACTGAGGAATATAGGGGATGTGTATAGCGCTCCTAATCTGAAGTGTGTAAAGCAACAAGAGAGCGATGTAGGGAGAGGAGAAGAAGAAGAAGAAAGAGATCTTTTGCGCTCTCACCGCTCGCCAAGTCTGAAGAAAAGTTGGACTAAGAATGAGGAGAAAGACGCGAATCAGAAACGCAAGAAAAATATGAGAGAAGAAGCTAAAGATAAGTTGGGGGTCTTAGAGAAGGCTGTGAAAAGTTTTCTCGAGAAGAGTAAAAAGTCAGACGAGGTACTTCAGACACGACGACAGAAAGAAGAAGAACAAGAGCAGCAACAAGGCGTCTCTCCAGGAAAGAACGAAGATGCGCGAGGAGGAGAGAAAGAACCCCCACAGAAACGAAAGACTTCTTCCTTCTTTTTCTCTTCTTCTTCTTCATCTCTATCTTCATCGCCATCTGGAAAGAAAGACAGGGCCGAGGATAACAGAGGACTGAAAGACGCTGAAGCGCCACGCGTTGCAACACCCCAAGGTGAAGAAGAAGAAGCGACGACGGTGAAAGAAGAGGAGAGAGAAGTCTTGTCTATGTCGCCACTCGAGCTCCTCTATAGTAATAAGAAGAACTTGAGTGAGAAGATAAAGGCTTCGACACGTGTTCGAAATCTCTTTGAAAAGATGAGAAATCGAGATACGCCGCCAGTTTCGCGGGTGGGAGAAAGAGCTACAGATAAACAAGAAGAAGGAGAAAGAGGAAAGAGAGATGAAAGAGACAGAACAAGAGAGAAAGAAGAACAACAAGAGAGAGCCGGAGAAAATCGAGAATATAGTACAGGTCTTGCTGGTCCGTCACCGGACTCTCTAGGTACGACGAGTAAGAAAGAGACGGATCGATTTGAAAGGAGAACTCACCGCCATAGAACTGATCAACAAGCACAGTCGAACACCCCTAGCAAGGATTATAGCAGCAAAAATAATTCTCCCGCCAGTGGAATTCGAGACTTGTTTAGCTTTATTGGATCTTTCTTTGGCAGCAACAGCCCGAGTGAGAATGACGACCGTGAAAAAGGTAGGAATAGAAAAGAGGAACAGACCTACGTACAAACAGAGAGAGGCATAGGTCAGAATGGACAAGATACACCCCAGCAAACAGAATCGAAAGAAGAGGAAAAAAGAGGAAAGAAGGAAGAATGAAAAGGCGGCGCACTCCAGTCACTCTATCCTTCGGTGGCTCCTCTCTTGAGAAGAGATACAGTTCCACAACAAGAATCACCACAACTTCGCATGGTAGAAAGAGCACCCGTCAATAAGACTATGAGTCCACTTCAGCCACATCTCCCTCGCTTTTCACAGGAGGTATCTCAGGACGTTATCGTCCATGAACAGAACGCCTCCTCTAGCTTGGAGGGGTCCACAAAAAGAACAAGCGAAGCAACACCTGTGAAAACAGGTGAGAGAAAAGGAGGAGAGGATGGTCAGGATGAACGGTATGATAACAGGGTCTTTGTCTTTGGGCGGACTGAAGAAGAAGGAAAAGGTGATGGAAAGCGAAAGGAGAACGTGGTAAAAGACATGACGACGAAAGGTAGACATGAGTTTGAAAGGCTAGGAGTAGTAGCAGACAGAAGAGACACAGAAGCACCTAAGGCAATGAAGAAAGACAGTCAAACAAGAAACGAGCAAAATGAAGAGCGCCAGAAGAAGAAGAAAGAAGAGACTGAGAAGAGCGTTAAAGAAGAGGAACAGGATAGAGTTTGTGAGACACCGTCTCAGGATGGGAATTGTGCCGTGAAACAAGACGACAAGAAAAGAAGTGTTTCTGAGAGGAGTTCTGATGAGGTAGGAAAGAAAAATCCGCCTACTGTTATACTTGAAGCTCGCAAGGCCGGAGGCAGAAGAATAAGGAAAAAAGGATAGCGTATGACGGACTGAAAGCAAAACACCCCCAGCATTCTAGTTACAATCGCTTGTGTTATTTCAGGCATTTGAAGGCTGCGTACTAAGACAAAGAATGGATCCATCTTCTTCTTGAGCCGTTTGAACTTCTTTCTAATGTAGAAATACCTGCTGTAGTTGTCTTTTCTCTAGAAAGAAAGAAAAAGACGAAAGCAAATCAGCCGGACAAATAGATCGCGCTACCGTTTGACTTCGTGGCAGTTAAACCACAACTACTTGGTGGTTGTCGTACATCAATCAACAGTCCTGTGATTATTGTCCGTATCTTCAACATAACTATCGTCTTTCATTTCATCCGTTAGCACCTGATGTATCCGACGTCGTTCATCATTGTAGTCTGTATGTCTACAGTGTTCAGGGCAATAAGCAAACAACCCATGACGTCAAGCCGTGAAAGATGTGCGATTTGTCTTGCCACCTCTCATCTAGTTTCAAACGCAAGAACACTTTGCTAAATCGGAGCCTCTACCAATTCTATTGTGGGTCAAGGGGATGTCACTGTCTCCGGACATCATCTGTTGGAGAGCTACCACATGTGCGAAGCCACTAAGGATCAACCACCCGCAAGCCAGCCACCAACGACTATTGCAAGGGTGACGCTAGTTGCCAGTTTGTCTACTGGACTGTAGGGCTATAGAACCTCACAGTCCATTACATGCTCAGCTTTACCTTCTCAACAGAAGCTTTGGTGGATCGACCAACAAAGAAATGCGGGTGTTCAGGTCGAGGGAACAGTCAACAGTATCGCACTCTCTCATCCACTCATCGAGGCGGGTCCTGAGTTTCACCGAGCTACTGGCCCTTAGAGAGTGTAGGAACCTCCCAGCTACTCACGCAAGGCTACGACATGACGGGTCAGTCAGGCCAGCCTGTGTGCAGAAACAGGCGGACAAAGATAGTTGTAAGAGGAGAGCACGGGTGGGTGAAGCCACTTTCACAGGACTGCGGAGAGCGTAGCGTACACATACGGCTGCTCGTCGGCGCAGATGCGACCCGAGTCCATGCTGGTATATGCCTACGCAGGGGAAAGACGCGGACAAAATGACTCTGTGGCGACTGCCCGCCGAGGAGGACAGAGGCACAGCGTGATGAAAAGGGACGTCGCCCTCGCAGTGAAGGAAAGAGCTGAGGGGGTCAAGCTTTGTGTCTCAAGTGTTTCGTGAAGCAAGCGCTACCGAGGAACAGAAAGAGCTGCTCTTGGTTCGTGTGTCTGTGCAGTTCAGGGTTCGCGAGCCGGGTAACACGAGTCCCTGGCCAGTCCAAAGGAGCGTTCAGGCGATCTCCATGGGTGCCGTTAAGGCTGTAGAAAAAAAGCCAGCCAAACTGCAGAAGTAGTTCCATTCAAGGCGTAACGCGTTCTGCGCCGTACGCTCAGGTGCGAAAGTGTGTCACACTAGCCAAGGACTCGCACCTGAAGGAATGGACTCCGGGGGAGCAACGCCAGACAAATTTCGATGAGATCTGTCACGCTTGTAAGCCAGCATAGACAAAGAGCGGAAGTCAAGAACCCTTACCCATCACAGCCGGAACGCGGAAGCGGCCGGCCACGAAGGACGGGCCTAGAAAAAGATTAGCTCTGAGAAGCAAGACTTGGTTCCTTCTCAGAACTTCGAAGAGCATTTCTTGAAAACTGAGGAGTCACAGCATCTTTCCATGGTCATGCGTCACGAGCAGGGATCACCACGAAGCGCCTCCCGGCCTCAATCTTACAGGCAGGCCCCGGCACACTTTCAGCCATCCCTCCCGTACACTGGTAGTCTCCGAACCACTGAGAGTCTAGATGTCGGTGGGACGTCAGACACCAGTCACGTACAAGCCTCCTTCGGCGATCTGCGGCGGGGCGTAAGGAGCCACCAGATGTGAGTTCAAACAGCGCATCTGGAGTGACTGCCATGTACAGTACTTGGACCGTTTGACTAGAATCCATGCTTAACACAAACAGTCCGGCCGGAAGAGCGTCTCCTTGTACTTCACCACGAGGAACAACTGAACTGGCACGTATTATTGTTGCCCAAGGTGTAGGCAAACGCAGGGTGGCCGCTGGCGTTTCTCATTCTTTGTCCGGTCTCCGTGTGAGAGACGGCAGCGGCGCCCTCCGTTAACTCTCGGCCCCCGTGGCCCTCAAGCTTTCAGACTGCACCACTCCTGCCAGAGCTCAGCTGCTCGTGCATCCGACGGAGCCTATTGTGCAACGCCTCTTGTGGTAGAACTGCTAGCGGCTCTCTGCGGAACGGTTCTGGACACTTAGGTCTCCGGTTGCGTGCTGCTGGATGTCCTTGTCTGTTACCTACGCAGAGCAAGAGGGGAAGAAAGGCAAGAGAAGCTCTTCCACTGAGCACTAGAACTGAGCCACTGTGCCTACTGCCAGGCGGAGAATACAGGACGGGATGGTTCGCAAGGTTTGGGTCGCTGCCAGAATTGCTGTTGACTCGCATTGGGGCCCCTCTGCACGTCTTGTTCTTGGAGGTCCAACTAGATCACGGAGACTCCGAACACAAATCGGGTCGGCAGCCGGGACTGGCCGTGTGGTCTTCCACTGCGTTTCTCCTCCTGCGGCCACCTGTCAGTCCGACCGAGCATGCCCAACTATATTCGCAAAGTGACGAAGACATTGTTGTTCTGTGTTTCGAGGGGGGTCCCCTGATTGCCTTCTTCCGTTTTCTTCACCTATCAGTGGAAGATTAAAAGAAAATCCTCATAGGGCGATACGGACACACTAAGGTATCCCTTACGACTAGCAAGAAGGTACCGTGATACCGCCGCCAGACTCTCCCTTACGTTTCATGAAGCGTGGAAAGGATGCAACACGTCCGTCTCTTGAGAGGGTACCGTCCTGTCCAGGAGGTTCTGCCTTTGCCAGTCTGCAACGGCATATGACTTCGGTGCTTTCTGATGGTTGAAGGCGTGGTGGCACTTGAGTTGGCTCCTACTATGCATGGCCGGGATTCCGTCCATCGCTATAGAACGGCTATCGGCGGTCGCCTTCGAAAGCTGGGTACGCGTACGGTGCCACCTTGTCTCCCGCCTAACCCTAAAGGAGACGGCGTAGACCCTGCAGTTTCTTCGTTTTGTAAGACCCCTGGGGAGCAAGTGGTGGCCTTGATCACTCGGAGCTCCGAGAACGCCAGCAGCAAGGCTTTCCAGGTATGACAAGATAGCACTTTGCAGAGCGTCATCACTGCGCTTGTCCGGCTGAATCTTGTCACCCACTCAGAAACGTTGTCAAGAGAATCCTGGAAAGCGAAGATCCTTTCGTTGAACTGCGCAAACCGCCGGAAAGACACACAGGAGAAGAGTAGGGTGCAGAGAGGACGACGTAATGAGACTGCAGCCACGTGACGGAGGGCAACAAAGACAACGGAACTATGTCGCGGGAGGCTTCATTAGTTGAAGCGGGAACTGCTTCCTATCCCCGGAAAGGAAGTCGTTTGCGGGGGGGGCGAATCGGAACTGCTGGGCATCCTTCACCGGTATGTTTGGGTACCAAGCAAACAAGGACTTCGTGGGTAGTAAAGAAGAAAGTTCAAGTATGCACTCGCTTGTGGAAGGCTTGCTTATCTCATTTCCGTGTAGCACACCTTCAGAGCACTCGTCGTTACCTCCAAGCGCGCACACACCTGGCATTCTTGATTCCAGTGCTTCAGCCTTCTCCATGCGATGCCCATACCACCTTTCCGGAGCACTGGGACTAGAGAGCCAGCCATCAATCGTGTCCTTAAAGCTCGGAGAGAATCGGAGTCGGCTTCTCGTAGCTCTCTTTCTCTGACGCCGGTCGCCGGCACTTGACAATCGTAGGACTCACACGTTTGAGGCTGCGGGCGGTCCAGAAATCTCTGCGAATCCAGTGAGGCCGCGAACGGAGAACACGTTCTCTTAGTGGAATGAAGCGTCATCTCTCTGTGACGGCGCTGTCTCGGCCTGGGAAGCCGTTCCATTTGCTGGTAGGGAACGCCGGGGGCACATGTAGTACGGCGCGCATATTCACACGCGGACGCAACGGTGGCGGTTCCCAGAGCTGAGCTAGCAGCAACGTATGCCGCTGCTCGGGTTCTCCACTCGTAGAAGACCCTTGTCACAAGGCGTCTTAGACAAGATTGGGTCGCCCACACAATTCGAAGGACTGCAACCTCGCGTACTACATCCATCACCATAGAAATTTCCAGCACTACTTTCTCTCGTGGTCCCTGCCAGGTTCCGCGCCTTCGGGGACCACCCGAGAAAGGAATCTCCTCGGCTGCTCTTCTGTAGCTGTGCCGTCTCCGCTGAGCTGGATCTGAGAGAGCGCTCGCGAGTCCAAGTGAAACGGGGTCACTGGCAACGGTGTGGCCCGACGAATCTTCATCATTTCCACGTGCCGGTGTGACACTTCTCTTTCCGGTTCCCTCATGAGTGCGGCTACGTTCCGTAAAGTCTGCCGGGCATCTGGCTTGAGAGACGCATCCCGGCTCGGTATGTCGATTCCATTCTCCTCCACGCCGTCTTGTCTGCTTGAGCCTTGCATACATGGCTCGTAGGCGCGGCCTGTGCTGCGTAGATGGGACAAATCTGCTGAGTCTTGAGTGTTCTTCCTGCTCAGGTCCGTCAATATTGAGTTCCCGTAAGCTTCCGGACCCAACAGTTCGCCCGCAGACACTCCCTTTCCTTAATCCCAAGTCCAGGGCCTTCAAAGGCAAAGGGCTTTTCTCGTAAGGACTCTCATTGCCACATCGCTCGGGGGACACCATGTTCGCAAATGGCGGAGTATCGAGTAATGAGGAACCACGTGTTGTCGGGCAAGACTGCATGCTGGGTGTCAGTCCGCACAGCAGCCCGGGGCTCGCAGACGCGTACCTTGTTCCACGGCATGTCATCGGGACAAACAAGCTGTTCCGTCTGACCCCGGTGTCTATTTGAGCTTCGGTTTTGGTTATCTGTGGCAGGTGTTGCCCATCCAAGTGGGCTCCACCCGACTGCTACGGACAGGTCTTATGGAAGCCGACTGTGGTGGACCTATGTATTTCGACAGCACTTGGGTGATCCACACGACACAGAGCTCACTTACAAAGCGGCCTCACCGCAACACCTAAGAAGTTCGTGAACTGGAGCAGAGATTTCGGCTGGTGGGTATGGAAGCTTCAGGAAACTATAGGATAATGCGGAGTACCTTCATTCAGCTGTGCGCCAGCTACTCTCACTTTTTCTTGCCCCACGGACATGCAGAGCAGTACCAAAAGAGTGTCTGTATGAGCTTTCAGCTCTTCAAATCACAGCATGCTCAAAGATCTGATAGAACCGCTGCAAGAAGACAAACCTTCTTTGTTGTAGGGACCTGTGCTAGATCTCGTTTCCGACGATTCCGGGCCCTCTCCGGCTGCGCCCTGGACAATGGTAAGGGGCTAGGTTGAGCGCGTAGTGTGGAACGAAGAGTGTTCACGTGTGGAAGCAACTCAAGAAGGCTTTATTATGCAAGCAGTACGACATATCAAAACAGCGACACAGGCATCCGGCGTTTCGTGCCGCAGAACGCCGCATAGCCTCGTTACTCGGTGGTCCTGTATAGCTTTAGATCGACGCCATAACGGAGATACACGAGTGTACAGATCTAGTTAGCTCACAGCGCATTTGTTTCGGCTCGCACAACCCGGGGAAGAGTCTCGGGTTTGTTGCAGTGCTTTCCCGCTTTCTGGCTGAAAACCGTTTCTTTCTTTGGATACGTCGTGAGCACGACACGTGCCTGGGCTATTTAGAGAGCGCGACAAGTAAACAGAACTCGTTTATCTGACTGCATGTGAGAGTCGTAGCTCTATGAGCCGAGAAAAAGGAATTTATCGCCTGTCGCGCACAACACTCTTCACGCTACGTAATAGGAATTGGAGGACTACTACCTCGGTGACCGTGTTTCGACAATGAACGCAAACAGTGAACTGTGAAACTGGGCACGAAGAGGCGGACAGAAGTCACACTTGACTGGGGTATACGGTGTCATCCAATCAAATAACTGTACAAACAAATGCCAGCTCCGCTCCCGGGGACACCCCGTCACACCGAAAGAGCCTGCGCACAACACTGGCCGGAAAGATGGTAGATTCGCAGGTGTACGTACACTGCAAATCTCCCGTCCACAGAAGAGAACCCAGCCGATGTACAACAAACGAAGAACTGCAAGCTTCCCATCATTGAAGTTGCTTTGGCTGTCCCTGTCTTGTTTCTTCTATGAACCTCCGCCTCTCTCTCTCTCTCTCTCTCCCGAGAACAACTGACAGTTCTTTTCTGCAGTTGTTCTTTTCGCTCCACTTCTCTTTTTCGCTTCTTCCAGACGGAAAGAAAATCGATAGATTTGCCTCTCCGTACCATTCACTAGATACAACTAAAGAGAGTGAGTGAGTGACCTCAAAGCGTGTGTATGAGAACAGGAAGTGAGTGACAGAAAGCCAAGAAAGAAGGAAAGAAAGAAGATTGATCACTCTCGCAAAATCCCCATTTCTCTTGACCACTCCTCCTGCTCCCCTGCTTCTCCTACAAGCTGAGTTATAAAAGCCTTCTTTATCTTATCCATATGTTAAAATACTTCTTCTACCTACAAACCACCTGTATCTTAAGACCTTTCCCTGTATCTCTCTTACTCCTCTCTTATGACCTCTTCATTGTAGACATCTCTCTCTCTCGCTCGTTAATATCTGGAGATATCTTCCTCCTTGTGTACATCTCTCATTCATGTCTTAAAAAAGATCTTCTATTTGTGGACAAATACCTCTCAAGAGACCTTCCTTTGTATCCATCTAATTCATGTCTTACCTTCTTCCACACATACCTATCACCCCTATCTGAAGAGCTTTCTTCCTACAGACACCCATCTCATTCATCTCCTAACTTCTTCTTCCTTATTATCACTTCCTTTTATCTTTTCCTCGTGGTCTATGTGCCTATCAACCTATGTGTACACACACCTCATTCATCTCTCCGTTTAACCCCATTCATCCTTAGCCTCTCTTTTCTCCTAGGGGACAACAAGAGGACGTCTCTCACCCAATGATAGACCTCCGCCTGCCGTTGTATTGCCTCCACCTCGAGCAAATCTTTCTTCATTCATTTCATAGTATTGCTGCATTTGCTGTTGCACCTCAGCCGCTACTTCATGCCTCACGCTATTCATAAGAGATTGTTTTGCTGATCTATAGTATAAGAAAGCTCCGCATGCAAAGATAATTCCTAGGAACAAAACTACTAGAAAAAAACTCGGCCAGTCTGGTGAGTCTTTTAGCCATGGAGCTTCCTCTTTATGAACGTCTCTACAAACAAAAAAGCCAAGAGACAGAGACAACACGCCACTTTCTTTCTTTCTGCAAGTGATGCATGTTCTTTGAAATAATGCTCTTCCTGCTGAACAAGACTCCACTACTCTCTCTTAAATCTATCTATCTATCTTTATCTATCTATCTATCTATCTCGTTTTCCTTCAAACAAATACCCAGTCTACCTAACCATCAGTGGAACGTCAGAGGCTGAAGCCAACATGCAGACGTATATCCAGCTGGCGACTAAGAGTTAGCTAGCTAGCTAGCTGGCTAGACTCATAGAAAGAGTCAGACACCTCAGATCGAAATGAAGAGTATCGCTCCATGTCTTCCAAAGCGATTTTGAACTTACATCATAAGCTGTTCACATTCAGGGGCCCGATACTTGCTGTTCGTCAGATCTTTAGTGGACGTACAAATCGCCTTTAGAGCTGCCTCTACATCAAGAGATCCGTGAAACCTAAGCAATCCCCACCATACACACAGGACAGACCTCCATAGAAATACAAAGACGTAGAGGGGAGGGGGAGCGAATAGACACGTTAAGATTACTAGAGATGGAGATATGAATACACGACCAGGTAATTTCTTTCGTATCGTGGAGCTCCACGAGCGGGTGAGAAGAAGAAGAAGAAAAATCTCCGGAAGATCGAGAAGGTAGGTAACAGAAGACACATGCCGAGAGAAGAAGGAGAGAGAGAAAGAGAAGGATAAGAGCACCGCATACCTACTGCGACAACAAGCTAGACACATATATTGAGAAGATGTCTAACTCGGCTTAGCGATAAACAGATCTATCTATCTTTAATCTATCTATCTATACATGAAGAGCCATACGTGTGTGTCTCTCTATGTATCAACACGCACATATACTGTCGTTAGGCGAAGGTGAAGTATGATGAAGGGAGAGCAAGAGAGAAGGTGACGACAGCTTAAGTTCCCCTATACATGTAAGTTATATACATATGTACATGTCTATATACCCATATATGTATATCATCATACAGGGGCACTACTTGCATGCATTGTTAGAAGAGCTTACTTGGCTCCATTGATACGTAGAGCTATAGGATTCCAGCTGCGGTTCTTCTTGGAGATATCTAGGTACTGTGTGCCTTTTGGTCCTTCGATACATTCCTTGACTTGCTTCATTTGGCCCGAAGTCAAAATCTCACTTAGCAACCTTAGCGAGCAAGCCTCACCCCACTCGTTAGACCCCTACACATACACACATCGAGACAGATAGATTAAAGATAGATAACTAGATAGATCTA
>NW_027153730.1:34489-34761 GCF_002600585.1 Cystoisospora suis
GTTCACATAGACGGCTACATGATAGATACACATAGGGATGCGGAAGAGAATGACGAGAGAAGAAATGAGACGTCTCTTCAGTCGGAAGGCGAGAAAGAACAAAAGGACGATAATACCCAAAGTCAATGGACACCCCCCCCTCTCTCGTCATACATTTCTATACGCAAACACTCTATGCCGCACCACGTCATAAACTCACAGATAGACACATAGAAATATGCACGTAGATGCACATGGATATTTATGTAGGTATATCTATCTTTAATCTATCT
>NW_027153731.1:0-20211 GCF_002600585.1 Cystoisospora suis
TCGAGGATGAACGCCTTGACGTTTAGTTAGGACTGTCCCCGCCCCAGTGCCTGTCACCCCCTGGGCCAGCGGCATTGTAGCAACACGAGAACCTCGACGACATATACAGTCAGGGAATTGCTGAGTGAAATGCTTGAGAAAATGAAATAGACCCACAATAACATTATGAACACCTGATGACGGAGCTGAGCCACCTACTACCACTCCAATCCGGAGAGGAGGGAGCCACTGCCTTTCTACCCGTGTAGGGAGAACAGGGAAGAGATGCTGCTGTTGAGGCTGCGGGCGGACAGGTGCAGGGGGTCCGGAAGACGTATAACCCAATCCCGCCAACAGAGGCGCATGACCTCCAGGAGACGTCCCTTCTCCGAATAGAGCTCCTCCCCCTTCCAGAGCGCCGTTGATTCCATACGTGTTATTCCTAGGTTCGTCTGATGTACGGGCTTCTCCTGTGGCCGGGGAAGGATGAGGGGAAACACTATCGGGATTCCCGACTCTTTCTCCAACCTGAGAAATCATTCCTGGTGTCTGCGAGACAGGATAGAGCGAAGTCGACGAGCTAGTCAGTAGCGATGGAGTTTCTGGATGACCCGAGAACCCTCCAGAAGAGGACCAAACACCTACTCCTTCTGCGTGACCACTCCTTGGGTGACTGTAAGCAGATTGCCGTGATGGGTCAACATCAACAGATCCATGAGATGTTCGACGCCTGCTGGGCACTCCTCCAGGACTTAGGACAGCGCTTCCGCTTTTCACGGCAATTTCAACAGCCTGAGAGAGATTAGGAAGGGAGATAGCATGAGGAATGCACCTCGCAAGTGTCCCTATATCTGCTCGTGCCCCTCCTAGACTTGCGGCTCTAAGCTCCCCTGTCTCTCCATCATACTGCCATACCTTCTTGGGAACGCGACGCTGCGTAAAGCGGAAAATACGCGTATTTGAATTCGCAAGGAGAGGAAAGTGCTGTGATATTTGAGGGTGAAAGTTGAGGAGGTCAGCGGAGATAGTACGGATATCGTCGTCGGAGGGGCCGGCCTTGATGTCAGATCTGGGCAGCAGCCTCGACGATGGAGGAGGATGCTGCTCCAAAGTCTGCGGAGAAGCAGGAGAAGAAGAGAGACGAAATACACTCTCCCGTTCTACTTGAAGAAAGGCAGTACCGGAAGACGACTCGTAAGAGAAAGCAGAAGTCTCCACTTGGGCTTGACCGGTGGTGTTGCCTAAGGAGACAGCGGGACTGAACTGTTCCTCCTTCTTACCACCCCGTCTACTGTCTCCGCCCCGAGAAATAGAAGAAGACCTCGATCCCCCCCTCTGTCCCTCTCCCTTGTCTCCGTGTCTCCTTCGCCTGCTCTCGCCGACTGAGCCATTGGACAAATTGCGTCTGCTAGATAATACCCTCTCACCAGCGCCCTCTTCAGCCTCTTTGAGAGCTCTGGCCGCCGAACCTAAAGACGATGTTGTGGATCCTCCAGCACGTTCGATCGTCTCTGTCCGTCCTCTTGTTCTATCCCTGGGATCCCCGGCATTTTGAGCGGCAGCTAAAACCTCAACATCTAGACAGGCTTCTTCAACCACAAAAGGCGAGTAGGAGATCACTGGTGAAGTGGCGAGCCTTACGGGGGGTGCAGCTGCTGACACATTCCCGGAAGCCAAGGAGACACCGGCGGCGACGGAGGACCCCTGGGGAGCTGTAGGATCACATGTCACAGACGAAGAAGCTTCCAGAGAGGACGAAGAAGAAGATGTAAACCGACCGCCGTAGCTCAGGCCAGCAGAGGGATGTGGAGAAGGGGGAGAGATAGCTGAAGTTTGAAGGAGAAGTGGACATGGAGAAACAGAGAACACGAAGCAAGGAGGGAGCTGGGGAGGATCTCGAAGTCGTTCCGCCTCCAAGGGGGACAGGTTCTGAGCGGTTTTTATCAGCATTTTCTGTATATAATAAAGGCGTCTTGTATCTGACACCCTAAGGCGGGCACTCACGAGAAGCTGGGTGACAACAGGGTTTCAGAACGGACGACATGGCCTTATCGTATTGAAAACCTGCAGCCGCTACCAAGTGATAAGCAGAATAAAAGAGAACATCTTCAAAAGCTTACGTAAACCACTCTCCCGTACTCGTGCAGCGAAAAGCGGACGGAGAAAGGCACGAGCTGAAGGACTGAAAGGCTGCGCTTTCTCCGGTGGTCATTATTGATGGTTTTTTCGGCGGTGTGTCGGAACTTCAGAGCGGGGCAAGCTCATATACTCGACTGGCGACACCCGCATCTCGACTTTACAAAGGTACGCAGAGGGGAGAAGATGCTGGGAGAAGGTGTCGGGCCAGGTTGCAGGGGGTCTCCGGTACGGAAGCGCAAGGATTTCTCGCGTTTGAAGAGAGTCACCCCCGACAATACAAGGCACTCACGGGGAAGCAAAGAAAAAGGGAGACGCCTCGTAGCATGGTTGAAGATAAACAGCCAAAAACACACAAAGTACTCTAAATGCGGAACTCAAAACACCCGCAGTGTGCGCCTGCGTTGAGCGAGTAGGATTGTAGGACCACCTGTCTCACACATACATGTGATGCAGCCCGAGGCATACCAAAACGTCTGCAGAAAAGAAACGCAGGGGAGATGAGCAACTGATCAAAGTAGACAACGAAAGGCGAGGAGAGGAGATCTACTACTACAGGCAAAAACACGGACCAAACGATACGGCTCAGCATGCAGTCATTCAACCGGTTGCTGCAACCTCCACAGCGAGCGAACAGCCAACTACAGGAGCAAGATACTGTCGCTTCGGATTTCTCCTCGTCTCCGGAACGCATCTACAGATAACCCAAGTGTTGAGGAACAGGAGAGAAGGCTGAATTCGTCTGACGTGTTCAGCGGTGCGTTTCTTTATGATCCGACAGCAATGAAGGACAGGTAGTAGTTCCCCTGCCAGGAGATTGTGACTCTGGCACTCGCCCCGGTTCGCCTTTCCGAATGACCCTACTCACCCCCGAGACCCACTATCCCCATATACGCGCCCAGGCCGTGGTAGCCAGTCCGGCGTCGTTGTCACTGCGAACTCCGTAGTAACTGTGCAGTGTGACGTCCGCTCCTGCTGTCACGGTTATTGCCTTTCGTACACCCGTACAGGAGTTGCAGTCAGCCAGGCTGGCTTCTGCATCAGGCATTTTACAACAGGAAGGGGGTTCTCAGTGAGATCGAGATGCCGTTTTGTAACTTTCAAAGGCAGTACCGGGAAAGGCCGAATACTCGGGGGTGTGGCTGGAAGGGACGCACTAGCTAGAAGGCGACGTAGCACTGTTGGGAGATTCCAAGATTGAGGCGCTTCGCATTATTGCCGCCTCGGAAGTGTCCCAGGACACTCCACGGTGGTAGTGACGGGAAGGCGATGCCTTGGAGTCAACTTTGTGGGACCAGTGTAACAATCTCCTGCCTGTTTCGTAAGGTCGTTCGTCAGGATCACTTCCGCCTTCGCAGGGGGGAACGGGTTATCACTGGGAAGACGTCTGACGTAAGCCCTGTCAGCGTTAAGCCTGGGCCTTCTCCGTCTAGGAGCCCTCCCGCCTCACCGTGCCTGCTTGTGTCCTGGAGATACGCTACTTGGAAACTAAAGTCCTTCCGCCTTCAGCCGATACCCCGTAGAAATTTTGCCGGTCGTCCCGGCTTCTCCGTTTCCCGCGTGTGCGCACCCGCGGAGGTAACAGTGCACTAAAGGATGGCCAGGCGAAATGTTTCACGCCCTCGGCCGAGAGCCAATCTCGGCCCTTACTACTTCGCATTCTCCGTCACGTTCGACGCATACGACTTCGCCAGGTGCGACTAGTTGGTGACGAGACTGCTAGCGCAGGTGGTACATTGAGGGAAAACAATTGAAGTACCGTACCCGATTGAAGGACGGGCATGCGAATTGTACGAGATGGGTTGGAGACGACGCAACGCGATATTTCTT
Source organism: Cystoisospora suis (assembly GCF_002600585.1). Taxonomy (NCBI): domain Eukaryota; phylum Apicomplexa; class Conoidasida; order Eucoccidiorida; family Sarcocystidae; genus Cystoisospora; species Cystoisospora suis. Next base: position 3,946 of record NW_027153731.1, read on the forward strand.
TGGCTGGTGAGCAAAGGGGATGCCTTCGCGAGATTCCTTATCCCGGAAAGACTCAGTGCTAGCTAAGAAGAAAGCAAACAAGCTAACGAAGCCAAAGTGCAGTCACAGTTTGAACTCAGGAGCTGTCACGCGACTTGCTTTGTGATGGTAGCATTTTGAAGTCTTGTTCAAGCCCAACACGATAGCATTGCTGCTTGGCCTTACGGCGAGCCCAGGCCGTAACCTGTGTGTGCCTCCGGCGTCTTCTTCATCCGCCTCGAGAAATGTTATCGCCTTCGATGGCTGACCGGGAGCCTTCGCTATAGCGACAAACTCTTTAGGGAGACAGGCCCTGCCGGGAGTCTGCTTTGCGTACATAGCGGGAACTGAGCTTCGCAGCTATTTTGGCCCGCCTCGGCTCCATACTGCAGTTCCTTCCTTGAATGTCAACAGGCTCATGTCTGCTGCTCGGTGACAGGTTAGCAGTTCTTCGTAAATCCCTCCAGCTCGCTAAGAGCCACGGAATGCTGGCGGTCTCCGAATGTGAGGAATGACTGCCCCGACTGGGTTTTGTTTTAGTTTATGATCTTGAGAAATCAACGGAGACAGCAGGGTAGACACCCTCCGGCACGTCAACACCACTCTATCAAGTGAGATAGAGTTGTGTCAGGCCTGAGCCTTAGATTTTCTTTCAGGCCCACACATGCAGTTCTCTCCTCAAAAGGGAGCCTGAACACGCGGATTAAAAATCGTCGCGTCGCTACGACCGACCAGGGAAACGACCTTCGCGTTGACTGGAATCTGGTTCGAAAAAGAACTTCATTGCACAATGCACAATGATACTATGAGCTATTCATCAGAGGTCCCGAGAGCCCGCGACAGTACTCAACGACAAGTGGCAGATCCCTAGAACACTGCAAGGAAGATTAACACCATTTCACTCAGTCGCACGAGACCGCCGCGCTACATTTGAGAGATACTTCTTTTAGCTTCTTGTATCTGTGACAAGACAGATCCGAATGAGGTACAGCGAGCTATAATGTGGAGCACTGTCGGAGAACACTCTTGACGCTGGTAGTGCTCTTTGGGCTCACTGTCGTAGGCGGGTGTCTTTACTCGCCTTCGACCTTGCTTGGATCACTGGACCAGTCAGTTCGGTTCTTCTCGTCTTACCTTTCTATGACAAGTACTGCTGGCTCTACTCGGCCCACTTCCTTATATCTCTTCTGGCCATCTCTGTTTCTCTTCCTTACTGTTGAGTTCCATTCTTACCGATGCCTTCTATATGTCCATGTTTCTCTCTCTTGTTCCCTCCCTTTGTCCTACAGTCTGCCTGTCTTTTTTGCTTTTCTCTTTATCCGTCTCACCTCTCCTTCGAGTGGCGCTCTTCGTATGCCTGGCATACCCCTTTCCTATCTCTTCACCCCTTCTACTCCTCTCCATTCCTTGCGGGTTGTCGTTAACCCTCCACGTTACTTGTTCACTTCGTCCTACGTCATCTGTTCCTTCACATCCTCTTCATGTTCGGCTCCATGTATCACCTTGAATGCGACCCCTCTCTATCTCTCTCGACACGGACTGAGTCCCTGGTTTCTCTCCTCTAGTTTGACTGTCCTCGTTCGCTCCACCAGGTTGTCCGTCCTTGTCTACCCGTGTTTTTGATGGTTCTCCCCTTCATCTTCATGTTCTCCCCGGATATAAACTAAAAAATATATGGGGGGCAGGCCTCCTATGCCTTCATCACGGAGACTTTCGGTGAGTACCCCCCTTCCCTTCGCTTCGGTCTAAGGCGGAATAAGTCACACAATCGAGCTAGATACACAAAAGTCAGTGTACTTCTGATACCGCTGGTAAGCCTCCGTCAGAAGCCGCCTCTTACTACTTGGATTCCTCTCCATCGAGTGCCCGTTTGGAGCCGTCTAGCCTTCTCCCGCGTCTACGTCCTCTTCCACCCCTTCCCCTACCCCTCGTCTTGGTACTTCGCCGGTTCTCTGGTTCTGGTGGTTCCGCTATATCCTGTGATGTATCTTCAGGTGGACCGTCCAAGCATACAAGCCCTCCACCAACTGCACCTGTCCTTTTTCGTACTTTCTCTGCAGTAGGTTCACTCCAGACATAGTCAACAAGAATTTCAATGTCTTCAGGTTCTTCACTTCGCCATTTCGGAGGCGCGAAAGGAGGTAAGAGATCATCGAATTCTCCATATGGATCTAACTTCTTTAGTACCTTCGTAACTTCAACCACATCACCATACAGTTCCGCGTACGACGTATATACCGAATCTCGCTTCTCTAGAAGATATCCAACTGCCTTCTCTTGTCCCCGGGCTCGAGAACAGAAAATTCGACAGAGTCGAAAATGCCTAGCCGGTGATGGACGGGAGGTGAATGTAGCAGTGAAAATCACCTATGATAAAGCAGGAAGTCAAAAAAAAACCGCCAAGAACAAGAAGTCCAGACAGTTAACAAAGGAACACATCTGCCGACCCTTTGAAAAGGAAGAAAACCCAAGTCGACGTCAAGCTGAGAGAGAAGCAATGTAGATACATAAGAGAAGATGATAGACTTCCTGAAATACCTCGAAAGTTGCAGCACTTCGACAACAAAAGGTAACCCAGAAGGACAGTGGTGCCAATTGGATGTGCAAAACAAGATCTCTAGAAAGTGAATAACTGAAATCTGACAAGGCAGTCTTTGCGTGTCATGGAGCAAGCGCAGACGTGATAAGGAGGAATGTTAGCTCGTCTCTATCTGAAGTCCAGAGAGCAAAAGAAAAGTCGGATCGCTCCAACAAATACCCAGGCATTGTTTAACGGGAAGAAACGTCTGTTCACCAAGCAAAAAGAGGGTGCATCAGTAGGAGTCAAGGGCTACTCTCCGAGCCAAAAGAAAAGCCTAGAAAAAGAGAGAGCATTACGAGACCTCAACCACAACATATGCAAAGCATGTAGACAATACCGGGGACACGGTCGGCCTGCTTCGCATTCTAAAGTTACCTTGAAGGGAATGCTTGTATAGACAAGAAAAGAATTTTTCCTGAATGGGACAAATCCCAGATAGAGATAGGTAGGTATGAAGACACCGACGAATCTTTTGAGAAGCAACCACTGGTACAAGGGTATTTCCACTCACGGTATTAGCATAGGATTACCTTGATAATGGTGAGCAGATGAATTCTCGCTTTGTTTCTAGGTTCAAGAAAAATCAGAAAGGACTTGGAACTGTTAGGGTCATCTTCACCGTCTTCCTTTCCTCCTTTCTTCTTTCTTCTTTTCTGCTTTTTCTCCTCTCCATGCATTTGAGTTTTGTCTCCCTCGTCTTCTTCTTCCCCCTTCCGCACCGGTAACAGCGCCGCTGTATCATCGTCTTCGTCATGCGTCTCCCCATTGTTCTTCTCATGCCTTGGGTCAGCCCCTTCACCTTCTTCTACTCGACTCCTCTTCCTTGATGTCCCGTCCTGTTTTATAGCACAGCATCCCTCGCGTCTTTCACTTTCGTCCCTCACGCTTGGAGCCACGCCTGTCTGGCCATGCTTCGAAGAACTTCTAGCATCTGGAGCACTTGCAGGATATTTCGATGCTTCAGTTTCCTCCTGTGTTAACTTTTGCTTGTCTCCGACAGCATCAGATGGCGGGCCTGGGTTTGAAGAAGACCCGATAGCTGAGAGCCTCGCCCCCGGAGATCTGAGAAGCCGAGCGAAGGAATCAAACCACACAACAAGAGATCTTGGAATGCGGAGATCTTCATCCCAATTCAACGTCCCTGTACACGGGAGCATTACGCAGATGCTATCCAGCGTGCTCTTGAGTACTATGTACTTGACCGATCCACGTGTAACGGATGCCAGAGGAGAAAGACAAGCTGTCAACGAAGCAGATGAAGAGGAACGGCGGAGAGAGGGAGATGACGAAAAGGGAGGTGAAGGAGATACAACAGAACAGCTCCGCAAGGAAGGTGCAGTAGAGCAAGTGGAACGCGGATTACAAGACTCTGAAGACGAAGAAGACATAAGCGTTGGAAGACAGGGATATTCTGGAGTCGGCGAAGCCGATGAACAACAGGGAGAACAAGGTAAGAATTCTTCTCCTCTATCGGTCAGCAGGGTTGGACTTGAAGAAGACGAAGGAGCCAAATTCTGAGGCGGCAGGGGAGAGTCAGCCAAGACTGAGGATCCGCTGTCTCGTTTCTTATCTCGCTCTTCAACCCTCGGTCGGAAAGCATCGGGCAGGCCGGCACTGCTTTCTGCGAAAGAGCTTTCAGAAGCAAGAGCAGAGAACGTGCGAGACTGAGAAGGAGAAAGAGCAGGAGAACAAGAGGAAGAAGGGAAGGACGTTGGCATTATACCGGCGGGAATGATTGGCTCGCTGCCTTCACGCGAACCAGAAGTTGACAAAAGAAGTTTTAGATCAGAAGGGAAGGATGGTGATGAAGCAGCTGAGTGGTTTTCTTGAAGAGAAACGCCGTCAGGTCGTAAGTGTAAATCTGTCTGCTTCTCTTTTTCTTCGTTGTCTTCTTGGCTTTGTCGTCCTTGAAAGGATGCCTCTTCCTGTCCCACGTTAGGTGGTTCTGATCCATTTCTCGTCTGTGGACTAGCAGATACTTCCAAGTTCAGAGCTTCATCATCAAGGCAGATTTTCTTCAAATAGATTCTTCCCTGATCGTCAACATAGTTGAATCCATCTGTACATACAGCGAACTCAAGGCAACCAAGACGTAGCATGCGTCTCAGAGTTGAAGCCCGGTTGACATCAGGCAATCCAGAGACTCCAAGGCTAACTTCAGCATCTCGATTGCGACGTCCTCGACCCTTCTTATTAGGTGCCACAGCGAAGGACTTATCTCCTTCGTCTTCCTCAAGTTTCTCTGCTGTCAAGCTTTCGCTGCCCCTTTGGAGCCTATTAGAGGCATTGTCACCTTCTCCATCAAGCTCTGGTAGCCCTCGACTCAGATGCTCGGGTCTACTCCTTTCAGTTGGCCCGTGCTCTGTGTCTCCCATCTCCGGTTCAACTCTCTTCTCATCAAGGCTTGGATTCGGTGGATGTCTATCAGTACAGGAGTCACTAGTTGCGTCCTGTCGATATGCGTCACTCTCACTGTCTTGATCCTTTAGAACACTAGAGTGTATATCAGCTTCAGTGCTTTGTCTTTCTGTCGGTACCCCCAACAGGTACTGTCCTCCTTCTTCGGAATCGCTGATCACTTCTTTCCAGTTTTCGGGGTGTCCGATGAGATTCTTCTCGTCTCTGCTTATGAGATCAGACGTAGATGCAAGAGAAACAGAGCATGGACCACCACTTCGCTGAGATAGCCTTTCTCCCTTGGTACTTTGGAAGGAAGTCGTCTTTCGACGACGAGGCAACTGAGAATCACCATGTAACCGTAGAGCTGCTTCAGCAGCTTCTCTACAGCTTTCGATTCCGACATATAGACCACCTGAGAAGGCATTGTTTTCCACGTCCCTTGTTGTCGATCGACTCTTTCTTCCTTTCCTCACTTCATGTTTCTCTAGACACTCACGAGGCTGGTCAGCCGGTGAAATCTCGTCTTCACATGCAGACGTAACAAGAGGCGTTTGGTCCGTGGAGCTGGAGACACGAGAACAAGTAGAAGAAGCAGATGCCTCCCCTTCAACTCCTTCACATCGACTTCGAAGAGAGATCTTCGCCGCTTTGTCCTTTGATCTCTGTCCCTCTTCTACTTCTCCTGAAGAAAACAGCAGACCTGATTCGCTTTCTCTAGCCGTCATAATATCTTCACATTGATGTGTCTTGCTTTTCTTGATAGCATTCTTCTTGACTCTCTCCCAGATGAATGGAATAAGAGGACAGGAGCCGTGACCGACCTCAACCATAACTTCACCTTGCGAGAGAGAGAAAGAAGGAAGAAGACGGAAAAGAAGCATCACCGCCTGTTCAGAATCAAATGAATTGAAAGGAGCATGACTATCCGCATGATACAGATAGAAGCGTGACCAGGCCTTCGCATGTTCTGGGGCATCTAGGAGTGTTGAGGGCCAAGCCCCGTTGCTTTGACCTACTCGTGAAATCTGTGCTACAGCAACAGCAGAAGAACGTGGAGGAGACAGCGAGCTGGCTTTAGAAGAATCGCACGAGGCAGGAGGAGACAAAGACGACGACGAAACTCGAGGAGAAGGAGAAGACGGGGAACGAGATATACAGTCAGAAGACAAAAGGTTTCCGGGAGAAACATTCGAGAAAGATAGTACACACTGTAAAGAAGAGAAGTCGCGCGTGGACGTAACTCCCGGAGAAGAAGGAGAAAGAGAAGCATGCGCTGAATTGTCAGAATCGTGAGAGGCAGAATCCAGAACGCAAGACGATCTTGAAGAAGAAAGAGGACTTGAGTGAGGAGCAAGCGGACGATCAGGTACTGCATTGAGTCCCGGAGGAGAAGAATGGTGACTGGCCGAGGATGCGAGTTGGCCAGGGGGATCGGCAGAAGGAGGCGCACGGCAGCCTTGCTGTGTACGCACACTCGAATGGACCTTGTTGTTCTGAAATACCGCGCACTCTTTTACAATGTCGAAACCTTCCCCCTCACAAACACTTTCTCCGCAGGGAATGTTCTCCAGTGAAAGATCATAAGTAAAGGAAGCTTCTCCGTTCTCCTGAAGCACGTGTCTCTCCCCTTCCTCTCGCCCTTCTTCGCCATGAGAGTCCCGTCGTTTGTTCCGTCTGAAGTCAGGGCATTCCCCTACACCTTCATAACTTCCTGTTCCTCTCTCTTCTTTGGTCTCCATAGAATCTATATCCCTCTCTCTATTCCTGTTCTGCCCTTTGTCCCCTGGGTCTCTCTTCTGCAAGTCATCCGGACAAACAGAACCTTCCTCAAACCCCTGCTTCTCTTCCCTCTCAGTGTCGCCTTTTATCACCCGCTTCTTCTCTCCTGTCGCATTGCTTGTACTCCAGTTTGGTTTAGGTTCTTCTCCATCACCACCCGCAGGACTGCGATGGGCGTAGTGCTTGAGAATCCACTCTGTACAGGGAAGCAGAGATACACACGTCGGTCGGTATACCCCCATACCTACAGCAGATGAGGCTCGTTCACGGCAAGATCTAAGAGGTCTCGTCCTGTGAGTAAGCGAAAAAGATGGCGGGTCCGCCGGCGGCGACATTGTTGATGAGGAGACAAAAGGACGGCGGGACAAAGCGAAAGAGAAAGAGAGGTTTGAAAGATGAAGGAAGCAGAGACAAAAAGGACAAACCAGCCGGGCACACAGAGGGAGTGATGAAGGAAAGATACAGAAAAGAAAGGAAAGTGAGGCTGATAAGAGGGGGATGTAGACAAGAAAGGAGACACAAAGCTCTGTAGCGCATTTTACATGCAGAGGAAATGACGAGAAAGATGGACCTTGGAGAGGAGCAAAGCATGCCTACTCCTAGGGGGTCCTGGTCATCGCAGGAGGACTGCATGAACTATATAAAAAGCCCTCAGCATTCAGAAAAGAGAAAACGCTTAAGAAAATCGATGTTTTCATTGTCACGCAGAGACCGATAGATCCCGTGAAACGCGGAAAGAATCGCTCCTGAGACAAGAATCTTCGACCCATACAAGGAAAAGGAGAGATCATGATGTCAAATTAGAGCCAGGCGTGAAGGATGAAGACAGGCAACCATCTGAGCGCAGAGCCGATCTAAGCTGCTGATGAATGGAAACTGCTACAAGAGTTTGTCTATCACGAGCTACAACGCCGGTCTTGTTCCCCGGTCCTCGGAGGCCCCGGGTATGTCGGTCTCCGCCACGACAGAAAACACTTCCACGGGAGAGCGGAGAGCAAGGACACCACTGAATGCTGCGGAAACTGCTCTGCAGCTCTCCTTTTACAATGAGGAATTCAGCTGAGACGGAAAGAAGGCGACAGTAGAGAGAAGAGGGAAGTGAGTCAAATTCCCGAAAAGAGAAGATTCTTAGGGGACAAAGCAATACGGTGTCTTGAGACTCCAGAAAAGGGACCGTAGTACACTCTCGGGCGTCATCGATGTTTTCTGTAAAGAGCAGTAACTGAAATAACGAAGACATTCAGAAGTGTGCCGCCCTGTTGTCTTCTGGCCTGCTTACAAAACGACTGACTTGCGTGTGGAGGAGAGAGAAAAGAAAAGAAGACGACAGGGAAAAGGACAGAGCCTGTATTTGCTTTGAAAACTACACGCATAAGGGAAACAGAAAAAGCGCTTGAAGCAGCGCAGAACTTGCAGAAGTGCTCGAAGCTCCTTGATATGCCGCATGCAGTTGACCCACGAAATTCTATCGGGCTTGTTGGTGACAACATGATGCATCTGTTTCTCCCGCCTTTTGCATCGATGGTTCGAAGGCTGCCCTGTCACTGCCGCTGTATCACGGGTTCTTGCTGTCCTCTTTTCGATCACCTGGGTTAGCCTACCTTTCGGAGTAAGCAGTCTCACACTGCTTCGGTGACCTGGACTTCGGGAGAAGACGTCTGTTTGGTCGTCTGGGGTTTACACATACACATACATCATATTTGTTCAAAGTACTCGCGCTTTAGAGGAGACCAAGGTCTCTTCAGCGGCCCCTTTCTTTTTCTTTGTGCAGTTTCGTCCTTTCTTTTCCACTTGTATACTTACTAGAATGCAGCGACTGTCTAAAGCAGAGACAGGGCAAGTTGCGTTTTTTTCTTGCAGCTGTCTACTTAATAGAATACAGCGACTGTCTAAAAACAGAGGCAACACGATTTCTTTTCCCTATGGGATGGGCAGTCGTCAGACCTTCTCCGGCGACCGTGAATCAGTGTCTGTATTGCATCTCTCCGAGCTGCGTTCCTGGGTCTACAACTTTGACCGCGTGCTTCTTCGAGATATCAACGGGCATGGAAGAGACTTCTCTTCCTCTCTTGATGGCTTCCCGGCCACTCTATTCTACGCATAAACGATTCTTATATCTCAAGGAACGTTTCAACGTCTAGACCTAGATAGGAACAATACCCATGTCTCTTTCTTTTCACTCTTACACGCCTGCTAGCAGGCAGAAGATTTCGCCGCTGTCGGTCGATCTCGTGCCCTCCTTTCAGCAACCAGTTTTTTCTCAGGCACGCAGGCAGGCTTTTAGTGCGTGTACCCCACGGCTCGCTTCCTGACAGGATGCGACAATACCGGGTCTGGGAGATGAGCACCTCTCCCTCCCTGTAGTTCTTTCAAGCTGACAACCAATCAGCCGTCACAAACCAGACTCTTCTGTTCTCCTGCGTGGGGAACAGACCTCCGTGACCAAGTAAGGAGGATACCATTCAGTCAAGGCAGTCGGGTGTCCGTCATCCTTGTCTCTCCAAGTAGGTGCAGCGCTCCTCTAGGCAGAGCAATGGCTCAGTCTACGCATATGAAATCTCATGGTAGTAAAGAGATATTCGAGAAAGGAAGAAGAGCTAGGGGAGAGCAGCCGTCAGCGCGCATGTCACAAGACCACCGCGCACACAAACTGCGAACACCGAGTTTATCGAGACATCAAAGGAGAAGGTGGAAGACATCGACTGGTTTCCCGTCTGCGCCTTCCTGTTCTCCCCTGAAGCCTTCCGTCGCTTGCTGTGCTTCTTTAGTCCTTTCTTGCTCAGGATACTCTCCACCGGGGAGACCTGACTGTTGCTCCTCGAGCCTGCGCCTTCCCCTTCTTCCGTCTTTCGCGTCTCGGCCGTCCGCCAGGACGACTTCGGGCGTATCTTTTACGCTTTCTGGAGTGTCGCCGTCATTCTATAGGCCAGTGTCATTCCGGTTTTTCGTCGTCTCTCTTGCAGCCCCATCGAGGCATGCAGCGGGATCAGCTCTCTGTCAGGAGCTGACGACACCTCAATCGGTCCGGCGACTGGGGCAGCCACTTCCTACTGTCAGTTCCAGTCTCCCGTCTCCTCGTAATCGCGCTGACCCCTCTTCTCCGTTCTCTGTGTCTCCTTGTTTATCTTCTGTGAAATGCTGCACTGCCCTGGTACGGTCACTCCCTTTCAGGTCCTTCCTCTATTCGTACTTCAGTGGTCATGCGTTCTCTTTCCGTCGGAGAAATCCGTCTCATCCTTGCTCCACAGCTTCCACTTCATCCCCACCTCATGCCCAGTGGGAAGTCTCACCTGCATCACTGCTTTGTAGTTTTGCCTTCTCCCCATTGTCATCATTCTTTCGCCCGTTCTCATTGTACAAATGCAAAGAAGACAGTGAGCTCTCAAGTTGCATCCTTGCGAGGAGAAGGCCCGAAAGATTTCCGTCTTTTTCGTTACCTGGCTTTCTGTTTCCAAGCTCTGGCCAACTGAAGCTAAACTTTAACGCTCGCCAGTGTCTGTCGTCCGCTTGTATCTGTTGTTCCTTCAGTGAGATCTTCTCGGTCGGTCGGATAGCTCCCGGGACGTCAGCACCTATCCAAGCAAACCATTTATCGTTCTCCTTCAAATCTTTTTTTCCCTCTTCGTCTAGGGGGAAGCATAGGGACGGCTACTTTTCACGGGGCGGGAATCCCGTGCCAAGCGGCTCTTCATTCCCAGCTGCTTCCGCAGGTCTTTCGTGTACGTCTGCCTTCACCGTGCGAAGTCTTCTTTTGCTTTCTGCGCAGTGGTCGTTTTGGAAGCAGCTTTCTGCAGTTTCATGCATCCGTTCACACCGTGATCACGTACCGAAGGCGAATACCTGTACGATGTATTTCTACTCCCCATCCCGGAGCCGGCACACTTCTGTAGTTTCGAGAAACACATTTCGATCGGGTATCGGGTGTGTGCTGCCTGAGGACAAGACAGCGTTTTTGAGAGAGCTCCCTTCAGCGCACTCAGTAGACAGGGCTGGACAAGTCATTCCTCCTGCCGTCGTTCCTAACAGGGGAACCAGGACTATTATAACCAAACCGCACTGGTACTCAGGGGGTAACTGGAGATCTAGCATGCTGTCTTCTCCGATGGAGGTTTTCGATCAAGACTCGGATGATGGTAGCGAGGAAGAAGAAGTAAACCAAGGGCCAGACCAGCATCCTGGTTTCGAACTGAGCTGCCGAGGTGTAGGGAAACAGCAGGGAGGGTTGAAGACACAAGAGATAACTCGATGCGGAGGAGATTCTGGACTGCCAAGGAAGGGGACGAAGAAACAGCAGAAGATTCGCGAGGAACGCTCCTCTGCTGCTCGGCGCGTCTTGCAGAAGGAGGCGCGTATGGTAGGACATTCTGGTTTGAGAAACGCTGCTATGGAAGTCACGAAAATAGAAGCTGAGGAGGACGAAGAAGAAGGGTCCTCTCCTCTTTTAGATGCCTTTGCGAGTCTCAGGGAGAAGAAGGACAGCGAGTCTGCTGCGCGTAGAGCTAGGGGCCTCGATAATGGTAGGCATTTTTCTGCGCCGCTTTCGGAAAGGAAGGGCCCAGTAAACCGACATCTTTTCTCTCCAGATGCTAGAGACCATATTCTTGATGAACAGAACAACACTACTTCACATATTCCTGCGGGTTCGTCACATCCTCCCTCAGAAGCCGCGACTCTTCCTCATCCTCCCCGTGCCGCCCCAAGTGCGACGCCAAGCTCTCCTCCGGTCTCATCTTCCTGGGAGTTTTGTGAAACCCTCGGCTCGTCTTCCGTTCTCTCGGCGCTTTCCGCTGAAATGTCACACCTAGAAAAAGCGATGCTGCCAGGAGTCGAGCAGACTAATGCCATGAAGACGTTTCTCAGTCAACTTCAGGATCTCTTAAGCGGGGGTGTTCTTGAGGCCTGTGTGGTTACACCTTTCGGTTCAGCCGTGAATGGCTTGTGGACACCGCAGAGCGACTTAGATGTCTGTGTCCAGGTGAAGGGAGCATACACTCGAGCACAGCAGATTAAAGTCTTACGGCAAATAGCCCATGCACTGCATCCCGTACAGTCTCACATTGTCGAACCCCGTTTCCAGGCAAGAGTTCCTATCATCCACTGGACTCCACGATTCCAGGTATCAGGTCACGTTAGTGGTGGTACCCTCTTAGATAGCCAGCGTTTAGAAGACGGCAGGTCGGCAGCCCTTGGTATCCCGCAGCAGAGAAACCACATAGTCAAGGATGGAAGGAAGCAGGGGATGGAGGGAGGCGGTGAGGCCCCTTCCCGACGTACAGGACAACCGAGTATGGTAGCTTGCGATATCAGTGTGAACAACTTGCTGGCAGTGGTGAACAGTAAGCTTCTTGGAGCGTATGTCCACACCGATAAGCGTCTTAGAACGCTTGGGTACTCTGTCAAATGGTGGGCAAAAGGGAGAAATATTAATGATAGGGCTAGGGGTACTGTTTCATCGTTTTCTCTCATCTTAATGCTGATTCACTTTCTCCAGAGGCACGCGAACCCCCCTGTCCTCCCTTCCTTGCAAGACATCGCTATCCATCAGCAAGCACCTCCAGTGTATATTGGGGGTGTGGACTGCAGGTACACTTCAGACCGGACAGCCATCGAGCGTGAGCTTGCCTTTCTCAGGAACGGGCGAGCTGCAAACACTCGGAGTCCAGGAACGTTACTTCTTCAGTTTTTCCATTACTATGGTTACGAGTACAAAGGCGGAGTAATTTCTATTAGAGACACATCCGGTTTCATTCGAGAATCTCATCCGTCTGACACGGGGTTTTTCTTGCCAGGCGAGAAAACCGCAGCGGCTCGTCGTGGAGGAGGTCTAGGATGGACGTTGGAGGAGCAGGCACGTGTGTGCGTGTCTAGCAGTGAGCGTCATTCTGAAAATGACGTTTTCGGGCCACTCGCAAACTCGCTGCCATTGGCCGACATTCACAATTTCGGAGGCGATTACTTAGTCGTGGATAATCCCTTCGAGGTAGGCAAGGACGTGTGCAATGTGCTGCCATGTCAGTATCAACGCATCCGACACGAGTTTAGAAGAGCTTTCCGGATGCTCTCCGACGGATCGACGTTAAGACAAGTTGCGGCTCCAGATGCCCGGAGTGCCTTACGGTGGTGAAGTCGTCGCATTCTCGGTTTGTCGTCGTTACTCGACTTGCGTATTCCTGGGGGAACGTCAGTCAACGTGTTCGGGTGAAAGTGGAGTTTACTCGAGAAAGCACCATTCCAGGTTTCCGGGATTCACATCCGGGCTCAGCGAAGCTGGACTGAAAGCGGCGCCCGCGGCGGGGTTTCGAGCACCGTTACTTTTTGAGGAGTGGACACTGCCGTGGCAGATTTTCATCCGATTCCCGATTTGCCCCCTACTGCGGAAGGTGGGGCTTGTTCTCGAGGAGATGCTTCGACGTCGGGCAGGGGAACCGCCGGTAGCATGATTGTTCAGTTGTCCCGGTCTGCCGCCATGAGTCGAGAGTCGTTACTAGGTCGGAACGGCCGGGAATCAAAAGGTAAATGTTTTCCAGGCGACCTCCAAGAGAGTCCATTTCAGCGCACAGTTGTTCCGCGATGTCAAAACTCGGCCCACAACAGCGCCGGCATCTCGTACGCTGTAACATCCAGAATTGTGCGAGGGCGTGGCATCTTCCTTAACATCCGAGACCGCACGGTTCTGAAATCAGTCGGGGGCAGATGCATGTTCCCCTTTCAGAGTGAGGGTCTGTAGAAAGGGCCAGCAAGTTCAGACCAAGCAGCGGCTGGTAATCTCAACTTTGACTAACGGAGCAGCCAGAAGGAAGCTGGCATCACTATTTCGCTGCAGCTGAGTCCGGCATTTTCCGTCGGTATTCTGCAGTTGTTCGGCGCACTCGGGAGGTAGCGTCCGTCGCCGGCGACCTTTGCTGTGTGTCCCGTATGCTGCCGGAGGAGTACTAGGGAGTCTGTGCTTTCCGGTCTCTGTAATCCTGGATAAACTGCGCCCCAGGGGGGCGTGTTTCATCTCTCCATGGCAGGCTGTAGGTGGATTGCTTGCTAAGGAGGACTTTGATGTATGGCTCCGGACCACTGCAGAAAGCAATGTTTCGTCATTGCTCTCTGCAGTGGTCCCTTTGTGTCTGCGAAGACGTGCTATGAATCCCAGTTCCCGCTTGTATGCCACGGCGCCGAGTCCAAGCCAGTGCCCGATTTGCGGTCCGCGGAAATATCTTCTTTCAAAGTTTTTCGCACCGGCACATACCAAGGCGAGACCTGTGAACGTGAGTGACTCATTTCGACAGAAATCGTGAGCCTGAAAAATGAACGCGAAGGAGGCCGTGCAACCAGAACACCGCCACGTCGCCAGGAATCTGGGCGAGACGGTGAAGTTTCCAGCTCGGGCAGAGCTGGCGGGTCGTGGCCACTGTGGTAAAAATTCGCAACATCTCGTCAGGCGGATATTCTTGGTCTCGAAGACCGCATCAGCCAGGCTGCGGCTGAGTGATCTGGAAAAACAGCAACTGATTCAGCTCGCCGCATACATGTCACGCAACAAACGTCACCTTAGGGTGTTGCCGGGACGCGTCCAGGCGTCCACCAGGCGGCTGGAGCAGGGTAGAGGGGAGTCGCCTCTTGGCTTCCAGCGGCGAGGCACTCCGTTAGTGGGACAGGCTACCAGTGTTTGGGGAGGAGGCAAAGTGTCGGGGACGAGCGAAAATTCTGCCGTCGCCCTGGGGTGGATGCGCCCGGCGTAATAAGGTGCCGGGAACAGCGCCCCCGAGTCTTTCCGATAAACGAGAACTTAGCCGTTCGCTTCCTCACAGTCGGTGTAACAGGCTAGTCTGCCACGGAGTAACAGTTGTCCGGATATTAAGACAAGCCCTGAGAAGACACCCCAGTAAGGGTACGTGGTCGGAGACCTGGGAGACGCTTAATATTTGTGTCTCACAGCTACCGGCCTTCGGCGGACGACTCGTACGGGGTGTTCCTGTCGTGGTGTACAGACGAGAAGTGAGTGTGTCGGCGCTGTTCGCCTACACGGGAACGTTTCCCGATCTCACGGGGGCCGGTGTGATCGGACTGTGTCGCCACGTGGGGGCAATGTCGCTCCGTACTCATATTTTCGAGTCTCTTGGGGGGAGACAGATCCAGCGAAATTAGCTCCCCGCGGCAGATCCCATTCTCTACCCGACAAACACGCCACGGTTAAAGGAGGATCAACACTCATTGGCACTCACTCTGCTCCACTCCCCGTCCGGTTGCTCACCCGTCGCAGACCGCAGTCCGCCACGCGTCCCCTACGGCAGGGACGCCATTCCCTGTCACGTGCTACCCGTTATCGGATACTGGGTCGCTCTACGGGCGTGTGAGCGTCCAGGCGGCTTTCCGCGGGGGGTCCATGCACCTACGCATCAGGCCGCACTCCTGGTGTCATATACCATGGACGCTGCCGTGACTTGGCCTTTTGCTTCGGACTATGTAGCCGAAATGCTGTAAGCAGGTTGGCCCCTGAACAATCCCGAGCCCACTGCGTTGGGTGTCCCACACTGACGGCTTCACTATGCGCCTGACTGACTGCAGCCAGATCAGCCAGTAGACAGAAACGGGGACCGTCCACCCCGTGTTTGGCTTAGGGGAGAAAACTGCAAAGCAACTTGGAGACAATCAGTCATCAGTTTTCTGCTACGACCAGGAGTCAAAAAAGAAATCGGACGATCGAAGACTCTTCCGGGACCAAAACCGGTCTTTTCACTAAACTCTCTGCGGACGCAGGACGCTTCGCAGAAGCCGCGACCTAGTCTTTGCGACACGGGAAACTACCACCACTTAGGATATTTACCAGCTGTGCCCTTTCCGCGACAGGAAA
Source organism: Cystoisospora suis (assembly GCF_002600585.1). Classification (NCBI taxonomy): domain Eukaryota; phylum Apicomplexa; class Conoidasida; order Eucoccidiorida; family Sarcocystidae; genus Cystoisospora; species Cystoisospora suis. Next base: position 19,566 of record NW_027153731.1, read on the forward strand.
AGAGCGACACTTTAATGTTCTATGTGACCTCAAGACAACAGGTTTCTCAGGAATCCCGGCTAGAACACGTCGCTTCTTCAAAACTGCACTCCGAGCATCGATAGGCAGTCTATGGCGCTGGGGCATTATCTTCTCGGCTGACAATCTGGGGCGAGTATCCTCTGTCGTCGTTCCCGGTCCCCTCGACTACTTTAAAAACATGAGTGCTTCAACTCAATACCACTCTCCTGTACCGCTTTAGAATCGCTCGGCTGGCTCGCCCCGTCCCACCTGACCGCTCCGCAGAACGGAATTCAGATTAGCCTTGCAGATAGGCCGGGTGTCAGCTATCTGTCTTCCTCCGCGCCCTTGCGACCGCCCCGCTCTCGCAGAGAAAAGAGGACTCCAAAGACGGGACAGAGGACGGCCGACAATTGAGCCAGCAATTCAGTCTCATTTCCTGATTCGGATTGTGCCAGTGCGCTGTGTCAGTAATGGTCTCGAGGGTCGGTGGTGCCTTCAGCTCAAAGGGTCTCTAGACCTAACTCCAGTACGACTGGTCTCATCTGGCTAGGAGGGGAGCTCAAAGCTATAATGTTTCTACGGAGGTGCGCGATAGCGCTGGGTGTCGCGGCGGCACTCGCCGCCCCGGCCTCGGCCAAGGAGT
>NW_027153731.1:20687-20819 GCF_002600585.1 Cystoisospora suis
CTCTGTCTTCTGACGAAAGTTTCTCGGCTGAGTTCCTCCCGGCCCCCGATCATCACCATCATCCCCATCACCCTCATCCTCCTCATCGCCCTCATCCTCCTCATTACCCCTGTCCGCGTCCTCCTCATTACC
>NW_027153732.1:0-475 GCF_002600585.1 Cystoisospora suis
GAAGTCGACACGAAAGCAAATGAGGATTAGAGTCTTTTACATTGTGTGTAGGGGGAGCGTGCGGCTCAGAGTTTAGGGTGTAGGGCTTGAGCCCGGGTAGCTGGGGCCGAGCATGGCAGGGCATGCACCCGGCGCCCTGGCAAGATGTTTTTTGCTTTCTGCTCTTTTGGTGCTGCATATGGAATTCTCTCCCTTTTCATCACTATATCGGCCAGGACAAGGAAGCACGAAGGAAGTAAAGAGCGACTACGAGATATCCGACGGTTCAAGACTTCCGACGGTAGGCCGCAGGGGCGAGAGGGTCACATAACAAGGTCGAAGTTCCCGGGTGCTGTGTACGAATGAAGGGACAATCTTCTTTTCTCCTGCTGAGAGAAGCTTTCTTAGTTAGGGAGTTTTTCTCACTTTTGCGTCGAGCATTCCATGCGTTTTCCGAGTACATGCCGGACGACCACCTTCCTGGGGCGTGTTTGCT
>NW_027153732.1:661-1686 GCF_002600585.1 Cystoisospora suis
GGATTGCGCAATCCGGCACCCTGAGGTTTGTCTTCGAGTCTGCTCCCGAGAGCCGGACACCGTGGGGCCTGCTGCTTTGAGCGGGTGCGTGTTCCCTGACATACTGAGATTCGCTCTGAAAAAAGCTTAGACGATGCGATAGCTGGCTGCGACTGTGGCCTCGCGAGGCCACCTATCGTGAGAACAACCGAGTGTGGTGTTATGTGAGACATATCGGTTTGTCCTGAAAGAACTCGCGACGGCGAGGACGTCGCCTTCCCTGTGCTCGGACGCCGGTCACGAGAAAGCGTTCTTGCGGGCGTGTTTACGGGCGGGGCGGCGCAAGCTGAGCGTCACGAGTAACAGTAGAGCATAGTAGTAGGAGCTACGATATTTGCCTGGTCACGTGTGCCACTAGACGTGTCACGTCAGCCCTCCCACTGAAGTCACACACACCTGGATTGTGGCCTGGTGTATTATGGTGCCCGTGCACCCAAGATCATGTCCGCCGCGTGTGAGACAGTGAACACATAATAGGCACGACAGACGGGTATGGGGCGCACTGCGAGCCGGACAATCCTCCGCAATCTATGGCGCGCGGTTGTTACGACCATACAGACTCTGAGCCAATGCTCGTCGCAGTCCACGTGAGGCGGGGTGGTGAACTTTCAGAAAGCTTTTCCTTTGGGAAGACTTTCTTGGTTGGCGTAAACTGGAAGCGACAAGCAAAACTGCATCTCGGAATGGGTGAATGAACCTCGCGACGCCCGGGGATTGCCGTTGAACAGTGTTCCGCGCATTGTACACCGACATTCCATGAAATGCGTGCACCTGGCATCTCCTCTGTCTTCCAGCCGGAACAAGTAATCCGTACGCTCCACGCGCTCTGTCACAAATATGGATGGGTGACGTAAGGGCGTATATATCGTGTATAGAGAGCAGCTACCTATATGAAAATGTATATATAAGTGGCTACCTATACCCACATATACAAAATCCCTCCAACTTGTGACGTACAGCCTACGGGCTTCACTCCGTACGCTGTT
>NW_027153733.1:0-3780 GCF_002600585.1 Cystoisospora suis
CGCTAGCATCGAAGGATCCCTCGCGCTACTGCAGCGCCAGAGCGTGTCTTGGTCACCTAGGTCAGATTCGGGTTCTCCCGTTGATGAGCTGAATGAAAGTGGATCGAAGTACGACCGGTATTTTCTAGCTTCGAAAAATTTTTGGTTCTGCTGCAGCGCCAGAGCGCTGGTGCAGTCCGCGCCTCATTCTCTGCGTAAAACGGAGTGGTACGACGGCGAACGTGCGCTCGACGGGCTCGTCACCGCAGCGCTTCACTTGGAGTTGCCATTGGAGAAAGATCGTCCCCCTACCTCGTCTATCTGATTGCGGAGCTTGTGATTTTCCGCCCGTGTTTTCCCGAGCTCTTCAGCTGCCGCCTTCTCGGCCGTCACATGCCGTGAAAGTCTTTCGTGTAAGATGGCCAAGTCCTCCTGGTGGTGAATGTGCCGCTGCTGGACCTCCTCGTTGAGCAATTTTATCTCTTCCTCTAGCTGGGCAGAAGGAAAGCGACGACAGCAACAGTGTTGACTCCGAGCGCGTCCCGAATCCGGCCGACTCGAGGACGGCCCGTTCACGAGTGGCCCTTACTTCTCTCTGGCATGCCTGTAGTCTTGTATTGACTTGGCTTTGTTGCTCATAGTCCGCTTTGTACTTCGCGAGCGCGGCTTTGTCTCGCTGGATGCAAATAAACTCGGGTGTGGGCGACGCGAATCCACCTTGCCAGCCGCCACACAGGCTCCGAGCTCCGCACAGGGAAACTGCAGACTTCACGTGGTCAGCCCACAGAAGGCGAGTTACCTCAAGGAGACAGGCTTTTTCTTCGGAGGTGGTTAGCTGCTCTTCCAAATCTCGGAGATTGTTTTCAAGCTTCGAGGAAGCAGTCGCGCGCATGGCAGCAATGTTGGATTACTCCGAATGATTGTCAGAGACCAAGCGGCTCAACGTCTTCCAGCTAAGCGGGGACTGTGAAGTAGCCCTTCAGCGCTTCACAGTAAAACTGAGCCAGTGGCGCTACAGCCCTACTCGTTTTCCGCGGACTTCTCGCTTCACGGCGACCCCTGTCCCTTCGCGTTGCGACAAGGCAGTGCCCTCCTGCCGCGGTGCCGCCCACCCAGTAGTCTAGCTCGCCAGCGAAAAGCGGTTTCAATTCAGAGGTTGGAAGTGGCGGCCTACTTTTTCTCGGATGTGGTGCAGCTCCACTAGCGACGAATCTTTAGCCCGCAGTTGTTCCTGAAAGCATGAAGAACATGAGTTCTGCGGTCCGAGTCAGCCTACTGCAATTCTGTTTCTTTTCGAGTGCTCTGCTCAGATGGCGGAGGGCAGAGTTGTTTCCAGCGTTTACCCGGACAGTGCACAGAGCTTGATTGAGCGACTCGACTTGTGTCGTCAGTTCTCTTAGCCTGGACTCCAGCTGCGGTATCACACCCAAACGAAGCTCTGAATGCTGCGATTCAGAGAGATTACGTTCTCGTGTTGGCTCAAAGAGTTGTGTAGTGTATACGTAAAAAAAACAGATACTGTGCTCCTCCCACCACTTGTGACCACTGCCCCTCGTGTGCTACAGCATCTAAGCACCGTGTAACGAGGCCGGGCACGCCATTTGTTTTTTGCAGGCCTCACAGCCTCCTGTGGCGAGGCAAGCCGAGTAGTAAGAGAGTAGTTTTGAGCTGTCGTGGGAACGTTTTGCCACCCACTGTACAGCACCAGGTGTAAAACAGTACTGCGGAGCAATCCTGCAGACACGTTGCGACGCGCATTCCATACACGATTATGGTACTTAAGGCCAAGCTGTAAGTCGTTCAGAGCAGTGCGTCGGTGCGATTGCTCTGACTCGGGCACGAGCTGAGAAACCAAGAGGTAGCAGTGTGCAGCGGCCTCTGTACCCAAGCCACTGCGCCGGCACGCGTCCTAAAAGACCATCACGTAGTGCCTTGCGGCCGGCGTGTTCGCTTACCTGATCGTTCACTTTCTTGTATTTACTGACGAGCCTGCCGTGAGTTCTGCACTTTTCCTCAAGCGCCACGGTCGAGATTTTTACATCCTACTCACAGAAAACATGCAGCGGTGAAGAGTGGCCGAGCAGAGCTGTGTCCCATGCACTCGTGACGTCATGCGACCATCCGCTGATGTCAGTGGTTGCTTTCAGTCGAGTTCGTCCGTCTCGTATCTCTTTATCGAATAGACAGCGTTGGAGTGTTCGCAAAGTCGTGTCCTTTCGAGGCCACTTGAGATCATACATACTGTCTGGGGACCCCGGTTCAGATATCGCAACGAAAGTCGTGTTACGGGTATCAACACACGTTTCTCTCTCGCATGAGCTATTCACTTACTCCGTACTAGTGCCAGCAGCAACCTTTGTGGCACATCACTGGTAGACCACGGCAACCCCGTCAAGGGCATGTCAAGCTATGTAATCTTACGAATGAGTCTCCACGGATTGCTAATACGTGGTAGTCGTGTGAACGTATTAGAGAGAGGTGAGCCGAGCACTTTGCTCCCCTCTGTTACACTCCTGCTACATGAGAATAACTCATGCTAACATGCAGACTTCGTTGGCCAGATACAGGCTACAAAGGAAAAGCCTTAGTGGAGGACGGCCTCGCGCCAGGAGGCCTTACCCGTAGCTGATCGAGTTCCTCTGACATTATCTGCGCCTGCTCGCTGCTGGCAACCGCTTTTTCCCTTTCTCCTTTCAGGGCCTCCACGGCCTGGCGCGCAGAAGGACGCAGGGTGGGAGATGACCATTCCTGGAGTGTGGCCGGGTTGCTGGGGTTTTTCTGGCACCAGAACGTCTACCTTCTAGAAGCGGCCAAAGAAGGCTAGCGGGACACTCTCTGCCGCTAAGGACCCACCTCCGCAAGTCGGAGCGAAAGACACCGGAGCTCCTCATTGTGCTGACGCCTCAGTCTTGCTTGGTTTTCCATCTGTTCCTCGATGAAATACCCTTGCTGGGAACGAGCGACGGATCATAGCGTTGAGAGAGACAGAAGGCCAGCCAATGGGCTGCTGGAGACGTTCATTTATGCATGTGCGGTGGGAGCGCCGTCGTGCGGGCGGGCAGTCGGCGCTTTCCCCTTGGTGCAGTCATGCTTCGCTCCGCAGAACATACAGGGACTTTTGCACAAAGCAGCCGTCGAGTGTTGTTTTCTTACCTCATCGAGTCTTCGAGAACACAGCTGGATCTCCTCTGCCTGCCGTTTCACTGTAGCTCTTTCCTCGTCGATTTGCTGTCTAGCAGCACTTAACTGCTTCAAAAGCTCTCTTTCTCTATCCTGTTGGAACGGAGAAACCAGAGGCCGGGTACTGATATTCTCTAGACCGGGACCAGAACCCTCGCCTGGAACTTCGAAGGTTGCTCAAGCCGAGAAGTGACCATGGTGACCCTCTACTCGCGGCTTCGGTACGTTCAGCTGACCCTGGGCTCTCTGCGGTAGTGTGAGGACGACCCAGCTCTTGTGCCGCGGACCCCACCATTAGTTTTTCGAGGGACTTTTTCGCGCTTTCCAGCTCCATACCCTGCTTCGCCAGTTCGGTCGCAGCCTGGGAGCCAGAGGTGAGAAAAAGGGGGCATGCCAGTTTCTAGTCTTCTTGTTTTACTAAAGTCGCCACTCGCCCTTTCGCTGTTCAGCCATGTGACAAGACGTTTGAAAGTACGATGTAGACAGTGGTGACAGTCACTCTACTCTAACCGCCGTGTCGGAAACCCGACGCCAACCTACGTAGAACTCTGACCCGCGGTCGGCTTGAGTCTGTAGGTGACAGTACCCGGCTTAAGCGGGGTACTGTCACCTACAGACTCA
>NW_027153734.1:0-11154 GCF_002600585.1 Cystoisospora suis
TCCTCGTTTCTCGACCTTGACGAAGAGAAGAAGAGTCGACTTCTTCATTCTTCTCGTCAAGGTCGAGAAACGAGGAACTCGCCCGGGTCGTCCTCTGTCATGCCAGGTCCCTCAGACGATCAGCATCTTCATTCTTCTTCCCCTTCGTCGTGTATGATTGAAAATAGTCAGAGGAATACGTTTCATGAGCAGGGTAGGGGTGGGGGAGATCGAGAGGGAAGAGGAGGAAGTGGTTTGCGACGTGAAGAAGAAGAATCGAGTCTTTTAGCTGCTCTACGTCAGTTGGTCCAGAGTCAGCAAGAGGATCACTTGCAACATCCTCCTACTACTACTTCTCCTTCTTCAGGTCTTTCTTATCTTCCTCTTCATGATACGGACACTGCGGCCATTGGTCCTCATTTTCAGTCTGCTTCTCTCACTCCTCAACAGGAGGAACTTCTTTCTTCTCTTCTCCTGAAAGAGACGGGAGACCGAAGTCTTCTTCACTCTCTCAGTCATCCTGATAGGAGACTCTCGAACCTCCTTTCTTCTTCTTCTCTTCATTCTTCAGGGAGGGAAGGAGAAGAAGTGAACAGAAAGATGGTCATAGGCAAGAACGGGGTAAGTGAAGATAGTGTCTCCTATCTCTTGCGCAACAGCCATTACGGTTCTTCCTCTTCATCTTCAGCAATGATAGGTGGAGGAGGAGGAGAAGGAAGTGGAGAACGTGAAGACGAACTTCGAGGCGAAGATAGAGAAGATCATCATGGGATTAGTAGTAGTAGTAGTGCTCCTATGAATGGTATTAAGGGATATACTAGGGGAGGAATGGAACCCTTCCATTCATCCTCTTCTTCTTCTCCCTTAGTGGCAAATCATGTAAGAGGGGGGGGAGATGCGCATCCTCACCTCAGACAAGACGGTCAGCAGCAGAAACCTACGTCTAGTGCGGCTCATCAGAACCTCCCCGATCACGATCCTGACGAACAGGCAAATCCAGCAGGTAGTAGTAGACCGACGCCCACCTCCCATCATAGCAACAGAGCAGCAGGAGGAGCAGGAGGAGGAAGTGGCTTAAGTCGAGGAACCTCTCGGGTGTCTGTACACCTGCCGTCTGGCATTCTCCGAAATCACCATACACACCGTCAGTTCCTTGGAAGTGCAGGGTCTTCTTCGTATTCTCTTCCTGGCTCTTCTCTTCCGAGCCCTTCGTCGACTTCGCATACTCCTTCGCATGCACATCATGTGTCAACAGCATCATCTTCTTCTTCTGCGTCTGCGTCAGCTATGATGAATTCGGTCATGGTGAAGAGTGTCTCTCCCGCAGGAGTTGTGAGGAGAGGCGGAAGGAATCGAAGGAAAAGGACCAAGTATGATTTAGCGTACAAACAAATGGAACTCTTGGGCCCTTTCGCTGAAGAAGCGAAGCACGTTGATCTATCCAAGGTATGGATTGGATTCGCATCATGAAGAGGAGGATGACGACGAATCTTCTCTTTCTTCTTCTTCTCTAAGGTTGTTGTGGCAAAAGATATGCAGATGGGGCTGTAGGGAGAGACATGGGAGAAGGTCTTAGAGTGAGGAGTGGATAGAAGTGCTTACTGCCCATGTGTCTGTCTGTGTGTGTTGACCTATCCGCCTATCTTATCGATCTATGGATCATCTGTCCTCCCTCCCCCCCTGTATATCTTCATCTAGGATATCTTCGTGTCTGTCTCGTTTAGACTGTCAAAAGCAGATGAAGAAGAGTTCATTTATTTTCTGGGGTGTAGTGAGAAGCACGGGTATTGCTTAGCTTAGAGGAGGCCTAAAGACCTCTGGGTCTCTCCTCCTCTTCGATTCACTTAGATTTCATGCAGACCGGGAATGGCAGCGAGAATATTCTAGTCTAACCCAAGAGACAGCGAGCATGCAGTCAACACACACACTTTACAGCTGAAGAATTTTATCTCTCCTTCTTTCTCTTCGATTTCTTTCTCTCAATTGCAGCCTGCTCTGTCTGCTTCAACGTCTAGTCTTTTATCCTTGCCCGTTTTCATTCCTTTATCTCATCCCGTCTTTCTCTCTCCTTCTGTTTCATCTCCGCATATGTCTTCTTTTCCTCCTTCTCGTTCCTTCTTTCTTCTGTCCTCTGCATTCCTTCACTCTCTTCTCTTCTTCCTTTTCTGTTGTTCTCCCCTGTGTCCTTTCTTTCAGGTATCAGGGAGTAGCTTTGCGATAGAGTTGCTGAAGAATCCTCATTTGTATTCCTATGACTCGTGGATCCATGGCTTTGCCTGGCCCGTAGGAGCGGATGGGCGTCGCCTGCTGTTGAGAAAGCTCCGAGGCGTGTATTGGTCTGATCCAGACTACTGGCAGCAACGCCTCATTGAAGAAGGTCTATACAGAAGAGACTTATTCACACTGGCTACTGTTCAAGTAAGCTTTCTTCCTCTTCTTCTCTTTCTCTCTCTCTTTTCTTTTCTTCGTCATCTCTCTCTTCTTCGTTTCTCCTTTCTTCTTTTTATCTCTTCGTTGTATGGGATTAGGGGTTGCATGCAGTGCGGTCATTCTTTCTCTCTTCACGTCCGTCATGTGGCGTTGTGTTGTACGTGTCCCTCTCTCTCTCTCTGTTTTGATGTGAGAAAGAAGAGCCAAAGATAAAGACAGACCCGAATCGAAAGAGGTGCTCGTTAGAAGAAGTGAAGAGAAGAAGAAGAAACTTTTCCATGTGTGTCGTCTTCATTTGTCACTTGTTGAGTTTCTGTCGTTTTATTTCTGTCTTCAGTCAATCTATCTATGTTTCAATCAGTCTGTCTGTCTAGTCATTCCTTCTCTATGGACAAATAGATAGATAGGCCAAAGATAGATAGATAGATACATTAGAGATCGATTGATGAGGAGGATATCTACAGATCCAGCCCTCCGAGAGAAGAAGAAGAAACAAGTAGGAGAAGAACAAGAAGGAAAGAAAAAGACATCTCTTTCTTTCTTTCTTTCTTCATCATCTTTCTTCTTTCCTTTTCTTCTTTGTATGTGTGTAGGAATTGTTCAAGGTGACGCATCTGATGGGCGCGGAGGTGTGGGATTTCCTTCTGAAGTGCACGGCCCTCACACATAAATGCGACGCGCTTACCTCCAAAGACACCCCCGATCCACCACTCGAGCAGCCGTCTCAGCAACAAGCAAGCGAGTAAGAGGGAAGGAAGGAAGGATAGCACACGCACACACGTCACAGAAGAAACGAGAAGAAAGAACCTGCATAAAGGGATAGAGAGAAACAGAAGAAGTTCCTCTTCTTCTTCTTTTTCTTCTTCATTGTGGTCTTGTGATTTCACCTGTCTAGGTTTCTTCATTCTTCTCTCCGTCGGTTCTCTTTCTTTCTCTACGACTCCATCTCTCTCTCTGTGTGTGTGTGTGTGTGTCACCGTCGGCTTCTTCGTTCTTTCCTCATGTGCACGGTGACAAGGATACATGCGAGAGATAGACAGATACACTAAAGATAGATTAAAGATAGATGGATTGATAGAGTAAAGATAGGTAGATCGATAGATAGACAAGCAGGGAGATTGATCAACGATAGATAGAGATGTTCGTGTCGCTGGAGACAGACAGACAGACAGACAGTGGGTGTCTGAGTCTGTCTGTCTGTCCGGGTGTACATACACTCGACGCTTTTGGAGTGGCAGGCGGGGGTGGTGATACTACACATCATACACACAGAGAGAGCGATCGTCTTCGCCTTGTCTACGAGAAACATTCGACCACTTTCATTGCCATTGTCATTTTCACTGCTAATCTTCATTCCTTAAATACTACCACTACCACTACTAGAACTGCTTTCCTATCTATCTATCTATCACCATTCAAGTCATCACCTGTCTATGCACAGTCATAGCGATATCCCCTCTATCTACCTATCTGTCTCTCTATGTTCAATCTGTCTACCTATCTATTTATCTTGTATTTTCTTCTTTCGTTCTTTCTTTATCTTTTTGTGTAGTAATGAAGAGGCCTTGAATTATCCGAATGCCTCATCGCCAGAAGTTGCCTCACCTCATGCAAATCCTCATCGTCGCTTCTCAGCTGCTCTCCAAGCAGCAGCAGGAGCTACACCGGGAGTAGGAGCTCTAGGAACCTCTTCTTCTTCTTCCCTTCAATCACCTCGGGGGGGAATGTCCACAGGAGGAAGTTCGAGGAGACATGCGTCTCTTCTCCCAGCATCATCATCATCATCATTAGCATCTTCAGCGTCGCCTTCTCTTCCTTCTCCCGCTTGTATAAATCAGGCTAGTACCCCTCAGAGCAGCATAGGTGTGAACTTCTCTGATCCTTGCTGGGGGGGGGTGGCTGCTCTAGAGGAACATCCAGGAGGCGGGCAAGGTGCGAAGCATAATGGTGATCTTCATCTTCATACTAGCCACTATCTTGCTCCATGTGAAGGAGAAGTTGGGGTGGGGAGTCTGGGGGATAATACCTCGTATCCTCCTTCCTCTGCATCAAAAGGAAGTAGGAAAGCAGCAGGGGAGTTTTCTTCTTCTTCTTCCTTCTCCTCCTCCTATGGACATTCCCTTCACCGTCAGGCTAACACGACTCATAACGTAAGAGCGATGAAAGGAATAGATGGAGAAGAAGGACCCTTAAATGAAGTCGTGAATGATCTCCGTATTTTCAATCTTACGCATCCTTCTCCTGCCTCATCCTCTTCCTCCTCTTCTTCTTGTCTTCAGCAGATATCTCTGTCGGCGTCTACTACGATGTCCCCGTCTTCTTCATCTTCTTCAACGGTCTGTTCAAATAGTACGGCAAGCCCTTCCCTTCTTCTTCCTCAGGGAGGCGTAGGACCAGCCGGGAATAGTCGCACTGGCAATAATGGCATGATGCTTCTAGATAGCAACGAGAATGCCTCTTCTTCTTCTTCATATCCTCTCCACTTACTCCTAAAAGAGAATGTGCCTCATCATCTTCTCAATGCGGCTTTCCTTCAGCAACACCTCCCTCCCGACCCACAGCAGTCCCAACTTTCTCTTCCCCTCGACCAGCTCTCTTCTTCTTCTTCTAGTGTCAATCTACCTGTCTCCCCCTCTTCTTCTTCGGCTATAGAGAACGGGGGAGGCAACGAGCTCCTGATGATGCTCTTGAATAGTAGCCATCACAATTATAATAGCGGGAGTAACATCGATAATGCCAGCGGCAGTCATCAGCAGGGGAGTCGTCTCTTAGGAGGAGGAGGAGAAGAACAAGGGGGAGGTGGTGGTTCCTCTTCAGGTGTACATACACTTCACCATCATCATCTTGGTACAGGAAGAGGAGGAGGCGGAGGAGGAGGAGAAGAGAGCCGGCATCACGGCGGCGTAAGTGACGAAAGAGGAAGAGACGAAGAAGACGTTTCGCCCACTTCATCTTTATCTTCTACGAAGCGTGATTCTTCTTCAGCTTCGGACTTCCTTCCACCTTTGCCGTCGTCTCCTGTCTCTCCTGAGAAACGTAGCCGTGGGAGACCAAGGAAAGCTCGCAGCGCAGCGGGGGCCTCGGCACAAGGGGGAGGAGACAGAGAGAATTCTACTGGCACTGCAACAACGAGACCTATGAAACAGGAGGGAAAGGAAGGGAAATCGGAGTATGCCAAAGCAGAAGAAGAAGAGAGGAGTAAAGAAGAAGGAGAAGAACCATTCCTGTCTAGCCATAGTCTAAGGGACTCAGAGCGAACTTATCCATCCCCATCTGTCTTGACAAGAAGACGACGAGGAGAAGAAGGAATAGAAGAAGGAGAAGAAGAAGGTGATCGTGATGAATGTGATCAAAGTATGAGAGAGATAGAGAAGAACGGAAGAAAAGACCTGATGGAAGGACATGATAGAATGATAAATGATGAGCCTCCACGGGAGGAGATCTCGCTTGTTGGCTCACCTAATCCTCGTCTGGCTGATAAGAAGAAGACAACTGGTTCGCTTCCTCGATCTTCTTCTTCATCCAGAAGAGGAGAAGAAGAAGAGAGAGAAGGACACGACAAGGAGGAAGAGGGAAGTGAGGCATTATCGTCATCTTCATCATCTTCATCGTCTTCTTCTTTTTCTTCAGCTTCCTCTATGACCGCGGGTGGCGACGTTTCACGTGCTTCTCGGACCCAAGAGGGAGAAGGGGGCGGGGGAAGCCGAAAGCGTCTGCGTTCCTCTTCTTCTCTTTCTTCTTTACAGCAGGCTCATTATAGAAGAGAATCAGAGGGTGGAGAAGAAGAAGAAGGAGGGCCTCGTGATACTGGCCATGACGAAGGGGATGTAAATAGTTCTTCTTCCTCTTCTTCTTCTTCGTCAGCGGCTTCACGGGGTTTGGTCTTACCTTTATCTTCAGAATATCTTCATCGTGGTCCCTTCTATAGCTCTCATGCGTCTTCTGAGGCGTCATTTTCTTCCTCTTCATCTCCTCTGCATGAATATTTCTCTTCGTCGTCATCTTCTTCTCTTCTTGCTACTCCTACCAATGCCACCTCCTCTTCTTCTTCAGCAGCAGGAGGTCACCGTAAGAATACGAAGTCGTCATCTTATCCTTACGCCTCATCTTACCACCCTCTTCCATCCGGAGGGGGAGAGACGCCGTCTCCTATTCATCTAGGGGGGAAACGCTTGCGTGTCGATGCGACTCTAAGTGGGGAGACAGCGGCGACGCTATCTTCTCCTATGTCCGCAGGTTCCGCGTCATCTGGGTATCTTCCTTTTCATCCGATCCACAGTAATAGCAAGAGCTTCACTGGCTCGAGGCCAGAGGCTAAAGGAGACTACAGCCAAGAGAGTAGTTGCAACAGTCTTCGCCTAGGCGTGCATCAGGGGACAGCTCTCTACGATACGAAGCAACGAGCAACAGAGCATAGAGGAGAAGGAGGAGGAGGAGGCGGGAGTGGGGAAGAAGAAAGAAGTCGAAGAGAAGATGAAGGTCAAGCAGGAGCAGGGGGTGAAGAAGGAGGAGACAAAGAGAGAAGAAGAAGAGATCTGAATGGGCATTGTCATCAGCTTGTTGAGAATGAGAATCTTGTATATCGACAGGAGGAGGAGAAGACAAGCGAGGAAGAAGGAAGGCTCGATGAAGCGGAGTGTCTAAGAAATCTCCTCCTCATGTCCCAAGTGGTTCAAGACTATACAAACAGAAATCCGAGCGTGAGAGATGGCTTCATGGACCATCATCTTCATGGGAATAGCGCAACTTCTTCTTCTTCTTATCAACATACATATCAGAAGAGTACAGGGGGACTTAGTAGGAAAAGAGCCAACAAGGAAGAGATAGAGCCCACCTCGGCAGAAGGAGGTGAAGGAGGACCTTCTTCCTGGATGGGAAGCAGAGATCAGAATGAAAGAGACTTCTGTAGTCATAGAAGAAGCAGAAGCGATGATGATAGGAGCGAGAGAGATATGATGCAAAGAATCGAAGCAAAAGAAGAAGAAGAAAGAAGGGGAGGAAGTCGAGGCGAATCTTCTTCCTCCGCTTCTTTTGGAGATCCGATTTCTGTGAAGAAAGGAGTAGACACCAAGACTAGCGATGACAGGGGTAGCAGTAGTAGTAGACAAGGTAGCTACTGCTACTATCCCCATCATCATGACTTTTATAATGAAGATCATAAGAAGATCTCTGAAGTAAATGGAAGCGTTTCACCAGATGATCGAAGAAGACAGAGAAGAAGTGAAGAAAGAGGCGAGAGAGGAAGCGAAGGATATACGTCATCATTCCTCCTAGGGGGGGGAGCCATGGAAGAAGAAATGAAACAGATGGAAGTTCTTCTGCATGCACTCAATGAGCACCTAGGTGCAGCACATCAAATACCTTCGGAGCAGGAAAGTCCCGATCCAAACATGACAGAGGGAAGGAGAACAGGAAGCCAACCTACTTTCAATGTTAAACAGAAACGAGGCTCTTCAGGGGGAGAAGAAGGAGGTGGAGGAGGAGGTTATGATGAAGCAAGAAGACCTCTTGTAGAGGACGAAAGGAGGGAGTCTCGAGACGGGAGGGGCTATTATCATGGTGTGCAAGATAGTCGTCATATGGAGAAGACGACTCGCCAAGGAGGAAATTCTTCTTTCTTGCATGCGCTAGAAGAAGAGGAACAAGACAGAAGCGCAAGAGAAGAATCGATAGGGAAGGGCGAGAAGGAGAAGAAGGACCTAATGCTGTTGATGAGGATGGTGATCTCTCAGCAAGAAGGAGGCGAAAAGAGTTCAAAGCCCGCCGAAAGATTTCTTCCTCTCTTATCCCCTGAAGAAGAAGAAAAGACTTCCCAGAGTCATACGAACACAGGCAGTTTGCTTTCAGATAAGAGCTTAGGTCTTTCACACTCTCTGGCCGTTCATCATTCAAGAAAAGGACACGAGGAGGAGGAGGAAGAAGAAGAAGATGATCTTCAGTATCATGCAAGAGGAGAAGGAGCGAGGGGGAAGAAGAGAGATGAAAGTCAAGGCAGTCTCCTTCCTCATAATATCAATAATAGTGATGAAGAAGAAGACAATAATCATAATCATAATAGTAATAGTAATAATAGTACTAATCATACTAGTAATAGCGGCCATAATAATAAGGGAGCAGTTTCGCGTTTCGTAAGAGAGATGCTTAGCATTTCCTCCAGGGAAGTCGAAGAAAAGAGCAAACGAAGGCTTCGCAACCCCCAGACAAGAGAAGAAGAAGAAAGCTTTTCTTCTTCTTCTCTTCATCCTCCTCATGAGTTGAGGCAAGATTTGTTTGGTCCCTTCCAACCCTTGTATGATCGGGAAGGTCCATCCTATCATCGTCATCGTGATCTTCTTGCGGCCATGGCCGCAGCCTCTTCAGCCGCTTCTGCGGGTTCTCTTCTCTGTCCTATACCAACTTCCTCCTCCTCTTCTTCCTTTTCTTCTTCTTTCGCTTCCTCTTCTCGTAAAGGACGCCCATCCCCCTCTTCTCTCCACCATTTCAGTCACACCAGTGGCCCCTCTTCTTCCTCTTCTTATCATTTTCATGGTGAGAGAGGCGGAGGAGATGGTCACCCCGGGAGGGGGTTCATACAGAGAGAGCGGGAAGAAGACGAGGGTTTCTTGAAGAGAAAGAACATGTTGTCGGCGATGAATGAGAGCGATAGAAAAAGCGAAGGGGAAGAGATGGATGGCCATCCAGAGCGAATGTCTTCTTCCATGATGATAAGAAAGCTACAGAACCTCCCTCATAATGAGGTGAGCTCTTCCCCACGTTACAACTCGATAGGAGATGAGAAGGAGAATAAGAATGTCAGGATGCTCTTAGATCTTCTCTCTTCATCTAAAGGAAATGAAGCCTGCCGAGATATCTTAGAGAAACTGTCTTCTTCTTTGTATCAAGGCGAAGAAGGTAGGAAAGGCAGTCCGAGTACGAACACTGGGGATCGCTTCGTAGACTCTTCATGCTTAAGAAGAAAAGAAGAAGAAGACCAACTCTTTTCTTCTTTGCTTGGGTTGGCTCCTTCTTCATCGTCAGCTCGAGGAGGTGTAGATACATCCGCCTGCCTTCCATCTTCGTCACTGTTCTCTTGGCTGCTACAGGGAGGTGGTGAGAGTAGTAGTAGTAGTAGTGACAGTCTTTCCTCTCCCCCCAGTCTTCCCGAGAGAAAGAAGTTGAAGAGGATGAACGATTCTTTCGAAGGAGAAAGAAGCTCCTCTTCTTGTTGTTCTATTAGATCTTTCAAAGACAGCGATCTTCTTCAATCTCTAAGTCATGAGACACACTCTCTTCTCCAACTCACAGCTCACTACACCTTTATGTCTCAGTTCATGCAGTGTACGATGCTCTTCGAAATACAACAGGCCTTACTAAGGGTGATCAACGGACTTAAGCAGAGAGAGAAGAAAAGTCTCCTCTCTAGGCCAAAAGATGATAGAGTCTCCTCTTCTTCTTCTTCTCCGTCTTCAAAGGAAAAGACGAAGCAGGCTGTAGAGGCAGGAGAAGAGAAGTGTATTAGTTCAGATGAAGAAGGTAAGAAGAAGAAGAATGATGGTGGTGGCTTTCAGATGTTGAACGAAGGAGAGCAAAAAGAAAGAAACGAAGAGGAAGAGAAGAGGAAGAAGAAGATGAATGGTGACGCTTTCTCCTCGGTAGAGACGGACTTGAAGAAGGTGGAAGCTGTTGAGACACATGAGGAGGACGAGGAGAAGAAGAAGACTCGTTCATCTCCTTCTCGGTCCGAAGGAGAGAACGAAGAAGAAGAAGAAGTCGATGAACAAGAAGAGGAAGGAAGTCGCAGTTATCGCTCTTGTGGCGATAATTTGTCATGTGATTTGACGCGAGGAGCTCCACTGCCTGGATGCGATCCGACCATAAGGGCATGCCTTGAGGCTCTTCTCGAAAGCGGAGGTGTGCACATGCAGTTTGTGCAGCTTATGGCACATCAGCTTGAGAAGCATCTTCTTGAAGCGAAAAGAAGAGAAAAAGAAGAAGAAGGTAGAAGAAGAAGAATAGGAAGAGATACGAGAGGCCCCGAGAGAGGGTTCTTGAAGAGAAAGAGAGAAGAGGAAGAAGAGCGAGATGGCTCTTCTTCTTCTTCGTCCTCTTCATTTCTTTCTCATCTTCATCGTTATCAGATGGAGGGCCCGGGGAACTTCTTCGGCCTTCTAGGAGGAAGAGAAGAAGAAGAAGATCTAAGAGGGAGGGGAGTTGAGAATGAAAAAGAGAGAGAGAAGGAGTCAGCTCCATCGATGCTGTTGAGGAGCATGGCTCACCGTCGATTCACAGAAGGAAGAGTGGGAGGAGGAGGAGGAGATCGAGACGTGCTGGGAATAAGTGTCGCTGAGAATCTCTGTAAGCTATGGACCACGATCAACGATGCACCCCCACAAAGTGAGAAGGAGAACAAGAAGAAGAAGGCCGAAGTCAAGGTTTCTGAACGAGAAGAAGAGGAAGAAGATGAACATGCTGATGTGGGAGAAGAAGAAGGTAAGGAGAAAGATAAGAAAGATGAAGGGTGCGGCGAGACTAAGAACGTAAATCTTTCTGTCCGTCATGAGGATACATCCAGAGAGGTGACGATGACTTCTTCTTCTTCTCAGGAGCGTAAAGAGGAAGAAGAAGAAGGTTGTTCTCGAAGTGGCGGTGGTGAAAGAAATGTCTTGAGAGGAGAAGAAGAAGAAGACGTTAATGAAGAGGGAGATGAAGGAGCAGATCACGAAGAAGAAAAGAAGACAAGAGGAGGAAATGAAGATGATCTTGAAA
>NW_027153735.1:0-340 GCF_002600585.1 Cystoisospora suis
CTTCCGGCGCCCAAATCGGACGCAGAACCCCACATTTCCCCTTGGGATCGCCGCCCAGCCGGCGCCCTAAGCCCCGTGATGAGTGTGTCGTGATGGGAGAGAACAATGATTGTGTGAAGAGAGAAGAATGATTGTGCAATAGAGAACTTTCCTTGTGTGGGAACTCGTACATTGCGGCACCTAGGGGTGCCTAATGTGGTTTAATCGCTCATTGGTCCAAGAGTTGGGCGAAAGAGCCCACGAAGCGCCCGGGATCGATGCTCAGAGCGACCTGCACGGCCGGCCGGGAACCCTAGCGGTCCCCTCAGAGCTAGCGCGGCCCGAATAATAGCCGCCAGCC